>NW_016690303.1:1735654-1974736 GCF_001604755.1 Lepidothrix coronata | reverse complement strand
AGTAAAGAGCATTGGCACAGGAGGGATGATGTTCATTTTACAGAAAAGGATCTGTGTAAGACAAGAGTGGCCTTTGTGCAGCCTTATCGTGGGATCATCAATGGATCGTGATTTTGCTTTTGTTTTGGTTTTGATGTGTGTAAGCCTTTGCTTGAGGTAGAAATAGGCAATCAATATTTGCTGTCAGCAGCCAACTACTTACAAAATGGCTGGAAGTTTTTCCAGGAAGGAGACAAGAGACCCTGAGAGTAAAAAAATTTTTTACCTGATCTGATAAAGGCATTTGCTGAGATGTTTTTGAACCTACAGTTATTTAGTAAGTTTATGAGGGACTGGAAGTCCACCCACCCCAGCATCGAACAGAATGGGGGAAGAGTTCATTGAAGCTTGTCTGTCTTAACAATGAAGTACCGCTTTTGGGACTTGGCATATCCCACTTTTTCTCATTAGTTACAAGGATTTCCAGATTGTTTCCTCCTCATTCAGGTCTTTGTAAATGAAACAGTCAATGCGCAAGAAACACTAAGCTTTTGCCAAGCCAGTCATCCTAAGGGAAACTCCCTGCATGGCCCCAAGTACTAAATGCGCAGGACAAAGCAGGGCCCCTATTTGGTGGTAGAGGGTAGGTTAACTTGCTGGAGCCTGCTCAACAAGTGTGCTACTTCAAGTACTGCGTTTCCTTTGGTGCATTCTTCTGATATCTCTTCCCTGGGAGGAAATGATTTTCCCCAGCCACATAAATACCCCCTGAAATAAAAGTACGTAGTGTTCCCAGATCAACAGTGCAACCTACTGGCCGTTTCACTCTAATTAGCGCGTTGTGTCCCCAGCAAAATACAGTCTCCAGCAAAATACAGTCTCCAGCAGAATGCAGTCAGTCTTCAGCAGGAACCTCATCGGGTCCTCGCAGACATACTTGATTTATTTACAGCACATCTTTACCAGCAGAGTCATGATACCCACCGAGGGTGGCTCAAATACCTTTGACTTGTGGCAGATCACATATATCTTCATGGGGAATTTGCAGTTACTATAGCAAAATAAGTCATTTAAGCTGCCTTAAGTTATTTCTTGGAATTTCCTTTGATTTATTCATGGTTGGAGGATTTGCAATTCAGAGTTTTGGCAGCTTGTCAACAGTTTCTTTAAGGGAGAGATGCATTCCACAACCTTTAAATAGTTCAGACCGTCTTGGTCTTGTCGGATGGGATGTGTTTTTTACATCTGACTACATTTGTTATGCCTATAGTTAAGAAAAATTTCTTTCAATTATTTCCACTTTCTAGGCAATTTAATTTTTTCCTTAGAGCTTGGATTAAAAAAAAAAAGGTTACTTACCTTGTAGTTGATAAGAATACAGGAGTATACATGACAGGTTGTAGAAAAAAAAATAATTCTTAGTATACAACCAATAAAATTAGTTACTCTCTGACATAATAATTTTTTATCTCTTTCTGTGTCTTAGGCTTAGCACACATTTTCTAGGTAAAATATTGTCTTTCTTGTAGTCCTTCGATAGCGACTTTATCAAATAATTGCATAACCATAAAAAGTAGTGTGAAGCACAATGTTATTTTCAATGGCAATTCTTGCATTTCTGAAATTTGGCCTGGGTTAAACATAACTGTTCGTACTGATCAGAAAACAGATATCAAAAATGTTTCATCACTGCTTTTATTCATATCCATCACCTCCTCTATCAACCTAGGATTTCATTATGTTGCTTATCATGAATTGTGTAAATAAGAATATAAATAGGCTACAGTTCCTTTGCTTGCTTCTTGAAATATAATTTCACCTCCATTTATTTTTGGAAATAAAAAAAGAACCTAATAATAATATTTTGAGAGGTTCTAGCTCTGTCCTGGGAAATAATGAAGGATGTTGGTCAAGACAGCATCCTAAATCTCTTAAAACACCCCTTGCAAAAGCATGTTTATCCAAACTAAGAGGGCCCTGACCCAGCTAAGGACTTAGCTGCTTATTTAGCTTTAAGCCTCTGCCGAAGTGGCTCACTAAGCTAGCTTCACCCTCCTCTGAAGGGTGCAGGATGGAGCTGGGGGAGTAGCAGGCATAATTTTTTGAGTCAAGAAGGTTTAACTCACTATGGTGGCGGAGGAGGAGAAGTGTGGGAGGAATATGAACTGATTTCAACTTACCAGCCTCAAAGAAATGAGAAAAGAAGCCTGAAATTGTGCTGCTTCTTTCCCTTCCTAACAAGAGAGCATCCAGTTGCTCAAGAGATCTCCTTGCCTGCCGAGAGCACTCTCTGCTCCCAGCTCAACCAGCCCCCATTTCTTTTCCTGTGCTGAGTACAGACACAGGCCATAAAGTTTATTCATTATTCATAATTTATTATTTTCTTACCATTAATTTATCTGTTTATGAGAAGATTTTTTTTCCATGTGTAGATATACAGGAATTGAAATAGTGAGGTAACCTTTGGACTTGAAAATGTATGGAGGCGAAATAGGCAGTTGGTATCATTGGAAATCACCCTGTAATTACAAACTGAAACATCTGTTATGATTGGGCTTTGGCTTGCAGGAGCTAGCATAACCCCCCAGGCTGAAAGATAAAGGTCTGCTGACGTTAAATGAGGCTTGCAAATTAATGTAATGAATGAGTTTTAATAATAACCTTTTGGAGGTAGTTCAGTGTTGTTAGCAGTAAGTAATAGAATCATAGAATCATTAAGGTTGGAAAAGATTTTCAAGATCATCAAGTCCAACCCTTGACCAAATACCACCATGTCAACTAAACCATAGCACTAAGTGCCACGTTCAGTTGCTTCTTGAACATCTCCAGAAATGGTGATTCCACCACCTTCCTGGGCAGCCCATTCCAATGCCTGACCACCCTTTCAGTGAAGAATCTTCCTGATGTCCAACCTGAACCTCCCCTAGTGCAGCTTGAGGCCTTTTCCTCTTGTCCTGTTGCTGGTTGCCTGGGAGAAAAGACTGACCCCCACCTTGCTATGCCCTCCTTTCAGGTAGTTGTAGAGAGTGATGAGGTCTCTCCTGAGTCTCCTTTTCTCTGGGCTAAACAACCCCAGCCCACTCAGCTGCTTCTCGTAGGACTTACTCTCTAGACCTTTCACTGGTCCTGCCAAGGATTTGCTGTACTGGCCTGTACTGGACTGGGACAGGCACCAGCAGAGAAAGTAAGTGGGAGTGTCCTCAGTTTTTTTGAAAATTACCATATTCTGTGTGTGGCTGCTGTCAGTTCTTTCATGACTCATAACTTCAAGAAGGTCGGAACTTTGCAACTTTATCTCCAGAGGTGTGAACAGAGTGACTTTAACCAGTGTGGTATTGTTAGATCAGGCCTTATTAAGACATACTTCTGAATCCTGAGGTTGAACCTATCTCATCCTTTCAACAGCCAGGGATAAAGCTGTGATGGTCAGCAGCTGTGACTATGTTTCAGGGCCAAATGTGCGAGTTGAGAACAGTGTTTGTGGCTACAGTAATGGGGGAAGGAAAAGTATAACCCAGACATAAGTAGTAGATGGAAAAACCTTCAGACATCCTTGTTGCACTGATTATTATCTTGAGTCATCGCCTTTAAGGGAGATGAGACTTTCCTCAGTATGGCAGAATAAGATGAGCTCCTTTAATGAGGTTAGATACCAGAGACATTGCGCAGTACCATGAAGTTCCCTGGGGGAAAAACAAAACATCCAAAAGGATGCCTTTTCACTGATGAGAGTCGAGGTTCAACTGTGGATCATCAGTGTTAAAAGAGCAGGCTTGGAGAGCTAATAAAGCCACCCTACCTATGGCAACTGGAAGAGGCAGTTAGCGATGGGAAGATCTGTGATCCTGTGAGGCTGCTCTGCTCCCTGGCTGATCTTCCTCTAGACCCTTTCCTGCCCCTCAGGCTCAGGGTCTGTCACTGAGAGGTCCTTGTCCTGCCTGTCGGGAGACTGTCCCTGCACTAGCTGCCAGGTGGCCAGCGGCAGTAGCTTGGCAGCAAAGCCTCTGTGATAGCCAGCCGAGGCACGGACGGTAATGCTAATGCAATGTGAAACCTCCCCCAGATAGCAAGGCAGGCAGGCAGAGGGGAATGAGGACACAGGCAAACAAAAAAGAAAGGGAAAGAAATCAGGCTGTCTCTTTATCTCCTTTCAACAGACATCTGTTACACAATGTGTGTCTTTCTGCTGCTTTATATAGCATGCGTTAAGTTTTCCTGCTTCCTGCAAGCACTGGTTGGGACAAGGAGTTGAGATGAAGCATGCATCTGCTCTTCTTGAGGAGTTAAACTCACGAAGACGAAGGTGTAAGCTACATGTACCCCATGACCCCTGATCTCTGCCCTGTGGCTAATGTAAAGAACCCCCAATCTGGCTGTTCCAGCTTTAAAGCCACTTGTGCCCAGGCTGTGTCCCAGGGGCCTTAGTGAGTTTCAACACCAAAGGCATGGCTGGTTGCTCTGAATAACACTGTGAGAATTAAGAAAGCAGAGCTGTCCCCTTTGTGGTTAAACCTGCTGAGCATCCTCAGCCACTAGCTGGGCAAACAGGTTGTCACCAACTTCAGGTAGCCAGTGTGGAGGGTTGACCCCTAAACTAAAGTTGCCACTTGTCAAGATGCTTCAATGAAAATCTATTATTTTTAAAAAATTATTCAATAAAAACAATGGAGGAGGGAAAGATCAGAGATTTCACTTTGCATAGAGTGACCTGACAGCACTGAGGTTGAGTTTTGTTTTTTAATTTTTTTATTTAATTCTGTCTCAAGAATTTATAGCTCTCAGTATATTTTTTGTAACAATTTGGAGTGAGTTTAGAAGCTTGAAAGTCTCTTCATTACCACCTTTTCCTTTTTGAAAGTGCCAGACTCTTTTTTGCACAAAAGACGTATTAATAGACTAAGAGTTGTTGTAGTGATAATAAAATAAAAATGTAATGTGGTTAGCACCCTGCTGCCGAGGAGCAGTGAATACAGTCACCAAGTTTGTCTAACTCAAACCAAAGGGGCTCTCGGGAGCCCCCTCTTGCTCCTGTCTGCAACAGAGCTTGAACAGGCAGAGATGTCCCAGTGGTAACCAGTCCCAGTGAAACTGCCAAGAAACTTTAGCCAAAGGACCCCAGCCAAAGAGCTGAGATCCAAATTTAGTTTTGGACCTTTTGGAAGCAGAGTGAAGTGTTTGATTGTGGAGTTCTTGGTAACTGCAAAGCTCGGGTGAAGTTCAAAGCTAAATAAAGTTTTTGGCAATGTGAGGGAAAATTGGTCCTGGGCTAGCAAGCACAGAGGCACCACAACATCCAGTAAAAACACCTCTGAGCTATTCTTTGGTGAAGTGAACATTTCTCTGGTCCCTTAAATGCATTCATCACCCCTACTACCTTTCAAGATAATAGCTATGAATGCCTCCTTTGTTATAAGACGCATGCTGCCCTGTGTGTGTGGGAGGTGGGTGTTACGATAGGCATCATACAGCAGTATTCTGGTATTTTAATAAATGAGCTTCTGCTGCAGGTGACATTACTTGAGTGTAAAACCAGGCATATCTGTCTCCTTAGTAAGATACAGGGTATTTTGTGGGGGTGTGAAGTAATTTTCTTTGAATAATTGAATTAATTAATTTCAAGTTACATAAACGTATAAGGCTTCAATTGCCCACAGTACCTGTGTACCATTCACAGAACTCAATGCAATATTTTCTTCTGATTACATGAACACTCTATTCTGAATATGCCAAACAACCTTCGTTTCTCCTTTTCTGTAGTTCCCTGAGAACTACTTCTGTAACACCCATGAGATGTGAAGAACAACCAGAGACCTCCTACAGGGAACAATCTGCCATCAGAAGAGCTGTGCATTTCACTGATTTTTTTGGCTCAGATGCCAACTCACACCCTCATTCTAAGACAAAAAAGAATCTTTAAAAAATTGTAAAAACTTTGTTTCTTGGTGAATCAAAGTCTCAGAACATCTAAAGCGTTCAAACGATTTTGATTGAGGTCCTTGTAGACCAAAGAAAGAAATGCTAGATTCACAAAAGCTGCTATGGGAGGATATATTATCCAGTAGCCTCAAGCATGCATTAAGCTTTAGGAGAACTAGTTCAGTTTCCATCTCTGAAAAAATCTGAGAGCATGAGCCACTTAGGACAATGTTTTCACTAGCAACCTGCTAGCCAGTTGTCCCTGTGCAAGGCTGGAAGCATCTCTCCTGATGAGACATACACTCCGTGTGCAGCATTTTACATTTGTGCCACATGCTCTAGAAGCCAGACAGCTACTTCCCAGAAGCATGAGTCATTTTCACATTTGTCTTCTGCTTCAGCTCCTGTTAAAAGGATTTTATTCCAAGTAGAATGGCTTCAAATGGGGTATCTAAGGAGACTCACCTAAGTTTAGAGTAACCGGACAGAGATCTGTAGGACTTTCATCTGCGAGGTCAAAGTGCTGGATTCAGATCTGCCTCTAAAGAATGTACCAGAGCTTTGAGTGGGCACCAAGTGCTCCCCAGCACAGTGTCTGAGCTGCTTTGAGTGGTCACCAAGTGCTCCCCAGTACAGTGTCTGAGCCCCTAGGCACTCATGTGCCACAGGTAGCATCTTGTAAGCACCTCCGGGTGCTGAAAACAAGGGGCGCTGGAGCACTCACCTGGGAAGTGCAGGAACACCGTGGTATGTGAAAAGTTGAACTGTGACACTTTGTACTGTCCAAGGTTTTGGTCACCATAATAACTGGAAAACACAGTGCATCTGAACAAAACAGCCTGTGGTTGTGGACATATGTGTCTGAGGTAGGAGCTGGGCTGCCTTTTCCATTGCTGCTGTTTCTTCCAAAGGCTTGCCTCAGGATCATAGCTGAATTAAGCAAAGCTGGCTACTTTTGTTTGCGGCCTCTTCAGATGAACTCTGGGAAACCAAACAAGAAAATTCAGTGACAAATTACCAATTGTTAGCACATTGATGATGGGAAGCCCCATATTCTTCCTTTCTTCTGCTCTTCAGCTGTGTAGAATAAGTGCAGTAAGCATGAAATACAAGTTTACAGTACCAAGCTGTGTATCAATCAATTTTTGCTGTTCTTTGGGCTGTAAAAATAGTAACAATTTAGCTTTAACTATTCCATTTTTATTTCATCTTCAAGTTCTCTTTTTGACATTCTTTTCATTTTGCTGCTGTTTGTTGAAAAGGACTGAATTTTTCCAAGATCCTCCGGAAATTTCCAAGTTGTAGAGTTTTGCTTTGGGCTTCAGTGATGCCACTTGTGACAGTGTTTAGATTTTTACTTCAACTGCACCTCTGAGTCATAGAGCCACATTTCTTCCTTCTTTTCTTTCCCTTTAGAAAAATGTTTCAAATCCCTCCCTCTAAAACTGCTTTGGCAATATTAAGAACTGGAACCTTAAAAATTAATGGAGCTGTTTCAGTGTGTCTACTAGAAAGGTTATATTCACTAGTTTTGATTATGTTTTGGAAATAAGCAGGTTCAGATTTGCGATGGTGTTCGCTTGTGACTTTGTCTTTTGGCATGATATTTTAAAATCATAATGTTCCTGGTGCTGGATGTCCAAGAATAGTGCAATTTCGTCCCTTCAGGTTGTTCTGCTGATACCAAATGTCACTCAGCTGCCTTATAAAGTCAGTGAAATGTGGAATAAACCCGTCAGTAGCCTGGGGAAGTACCCTTTTCTGGGTGGCTTCGTGTTCCTTGGCAATTTTATATGCCTGCATACATTATCCTTGTAAGTGTGATCTGATGTGTAGGTGGTCCCTATTTCTGACATATTACATTTATCTGCATCTCTGGAGCAGCTTAAAAAGTCAAGCCTTTTTTACAGTCAGAATATTACCATGAATATGATGTATTCTGGGGACTGCTTTCTGCATCCCAAGCATTCAGTTAATCAGAACTGAAGCTCCAGCTGGCCGTATTTTGCCAGTGAAATAAAATGGAGCTATATAGGGAGAACACATGAAGGCGTGCAGTAAATTTTTATGAGCCTGAGGATGGAATGACCACATTGCTCAAGATTCACCAGCAGAGAGCTATGAAAGGCTTAACCAAATAAGTGGCAACTAAAACTTTATAGTGTTTCACATTGTCATGTACTTGTGCCCTGTGTGTAATTTTAATCTCTTGTTTACATCTGCACTGGTGAAACTGAGGACAGTACACGTTGCTGTACAGTCACCCAAGAAGCATGATTTCATTTAGTTTGTTCCTAGGTCTTCCTTGAAGTTACTTGGAGTATTTTCATGCTATTTTGAAACACAGGGTGGTACACAGCCAGGAGGGAACTGTGTGGTAGTATTGCCTTCTTCCTTTTGTGCTGCGCAGTGGTCTACCCTGTGCCAAATACTGACAGTGCTGTAGTCTATAGCTCTTCATAGGAACTCTTATCCTCTAGAAAGTATACTTTGTAGATACTGCGGAAACTGAAATGTATCAGTGGTGCTTATCATTGTATAACAAGTGATGAAATACCGATATTTATAATGGCCAGAGTATATTTGTTGGACATCTCCTTGAACTAAAACTAGAGTTAAACATAATCTTGAGCTTTGTGCCTGACTTTAACCTTCCTTGCCTTCAATCTGCTTCAGGGTTTTTTTTGGCATTTACTTTTTCTATTCCTCATACAGGTGGTCCCTCTGGTTCTCCTTGTATCCCAGCAAGGGTCATGGAGGGTCAGGACAGGCAGAGAGGAAGGGAGAGGGTGTCAAGTCAATGCATCAGGGAGGAAGAGGGAAGAAAAATCACCTCAGTAAGGACAAGAGAGCAGAAAGCAGGGCAAGACAGAGTAAAATAGCTGGCAGTGAAGAATCAGACTAAAAAATGCAGCAAATAGTCTTGAGACCTAAGTTCTTCTGAATCCCAAGCTGAAAAAAAACCTGAGTTGCTCAGCCTCATTCACACAATGGGAAAATCTTTAATTTTGAAAAGCCATGTCTTTGCCATTAATGCCAAGCACCTCCCTTCCTGTTTTTGGCCTTAACTTGTTCACCAGTGTAACCCTGGAGTCCTGTAAGATGTTACTTTAGAGATAAACCTGTCCCCAGGGAATCACTAAAAACAGGGATGGAAACCACCTCAAGAGATAATGTAACCCCTGTTTTTGCCACAGACAATGGAAGGCAAATTGCATATTTATGGGGTGGGGGGTGGGGGGATGGGGGCATGGACATGGTTTATTTGCTGGAAAGCTGTTAAGCAGCACTTTGGTAGAATGGTTAGGTAATGGGAATGGCATTGCACGCAGGAGGTATTGGAAACTGCCAGGTAGAAATGAGGTACTTTGTGATGACGGTGAAGAGGCAATAATACAAGTTAATGACTGTGCTCTAAGTTTTCTCATCCAAATGATTTAGGGCCAGGTGGACATCCTGAATTGACTGGGATGTTCCTCATTGCACAAATTCTTACCTGCAGCAGGGTGGAGGTAAGGACTAGGAGGGCTGCAGCAGGACTGTAACTGCGCATGCTATGCCGTTAGTGCAATCGCAGTGTTGAGCAATGCTGCCCTTCACAATGACAGCAACGATGGATCTAGCTTGATTGCTTTATAGGGTCAATAATTTGCAGTGATCAACTCAGCAGTTGAGCAACATAAGAAGCAAAGTGACCTCTTCAAGAATCCTGACTATTTCAAACATCAAAAGTGGTGTGATTCTGAGGAGCTGAAAGTGTTTTCAGACACAGGGTGGCAAGTTCTTGCCCTGTGAATTGCAAAAAGTTCAAAGATGCAAGTGCTGTTTTTTCACATATATGAATGTAGAGTAATGGGGAAATGAGGAGAACTAATGGGAAACCCGATACTTAACTAAGGTACAGAGTTAGCGTGTTAGCATCTGGCTGCTGAAAGCCAATATTGGAAAGTCAAGAGGGAAAGTCACCAAGGACATTGAAGAGCTCTCACTTGGAGTGGAAAAGTCACAAAAGAACCCTTCCAAGAAGAGCTTCAGCATTTATCCCGACAAAATTCTGCCAGGTGATTAAATTAATAAATACTTCTGCAGAACACAAGCAAAAGAGATTGTAAGACGCAGAACAGCATCATTCCCTATCGGACAGTGGTGTGGGTGGCGAAACTTGGTCCTTCCATGCCACCTAGCGTAGGAAGCTGAGTAGCTTCCTGCTCCTGGTAGCAACTCCAGGACCTGCGCATCTCGAAAAGCGGGGCTCTGCAAGTGGGGTTGATTAAGCAGGAAATTAAGTGGAGGTCAGAAGCCTGATACTGTACGAACCATCTCACCAGTGTGGATAAAAACCTGCCTCCAGTACCATGGCAGTAAGTGATGGTTGTTGCTTGTGTGCCATAATGCTGTGTTTGCATTATGGCACACTGAAGGGTTTTGGAGAGAACTATGTAGCCCATGTTTTTATATGTTTTAGCTGAAAAAGAATGAAGTTACCTAACTTGCAGCTCTGAACACACTGGGGGAAAAAAGGTAGCATGGGTCGTTTCCATCTGACATTTAGTAACATGGTTTGAGTCTTCATTTCTGGGACTAAAACTCTACTATGGCTAAATGGATATCATGTTAAGTTCAATGGTTGGTTTTGGCTTTTGCTTTGCTTTGTTTTGTTTTGTTTTGTTTGTTTGTTTGTTTGTTTGTTTTGACTGAATAGGAGAAATTTGTATTTGATGGCTGATTTGTGTAAGGAGAAAAAATGTTTTCTTTCCATTAGTAACAAAACAGTGGATAAAAAGGACCCAAAGTTGTGGTGAGCTATGTAATTGCTAAGCATGCATATGCTTCAGCGGAGTGCTTAGGAATACTTTTCTCTAGCCAGTCACTGCTAAACCAAGGACTCTTGATCTTGATGTTACTTTGCAACATTCAGAGCTAGTTTCTCTTTGACACAAAAGAGCAAATTAGGTGGGAGAGAATTCCAATAGCCTTTCATACTCCTGGAAAATCTATACCATCTCATTAGACTTGTTCAAAACTGCTTCTTAACAGATTGCAATGTCAGTCCAGGATGTTATCAATCCCAGAATAACCAGATAGCTATATATATCTCACCCAACACCCGTGGACAAGGGCACCTGCACGCTGTGAGATTGTCCTATGCTTAAGATGTGAAGTGTGTTTATAAGCAACTTTTGAGAGTCATGGTTGCTAAACTTGATATATAAAGAATGAAATGGTCTCAGCAAAATTAAAAAAAAAAACAACAAAAAAAAGACAGTTACCCTGAATACTGTGCTGAAGCCTGCATCAAACATAAGAAAAGGTAATTCATATCTAGTTTTGGACTTAATAAATACCTCATATCTCCCATAGCTTTCTAAATTTTCTTCTACCACTTTGTTTATTCCCTCTAGAAAAACAGCTGTTTGAGTCATCCAGCCACTGTTTTGCTGAGGCTATTGCCTCTGAAAAGAAATGATCCAGGCTTAAAAGTAGATCTGTGCCTTTCCTCCACCCTGACTCCTGATAGATGGCCTCACCTGTGTACAGGCTTCTGTGCTCCCACATGCCTTTATTGTGGTACAGGTAAGGTGTGTATGTGGTGTGTAAACAAGGAAATCCCTAAAAGCAAAAGAGCACTTCAGAAGTTTGGCTCGGATGATGGTAAAATGATGACATATAACTACACCACTAATAAGGGCCATATGTCTACGTTTTGTGTTGGGAAATGGGTGAAACACAGCACAGGGGAGGAAGAGATGGAATGTCATCATATGCTTTCCATTTGCACCCACATGAAAAAAAAAGGATAGTGTTTCTCCTCCTTCCAAGGCATTGTGATGTATGCGTCTGGTTCTATTATTAAAAAAAGATTAAAATTATTTAAAATATATTTCAATATTAAAAAAAAATAGCTGGATGTTGGACATTTTGAATCATCAGCCAGACTCTTGGCCTACCTCTTTTTTCCTTTGCTTGGAACTCCCACATATTTCTAGTTAACAGAACCCCCAAAATGACTGATGTTTAAATATTTAAAATCCTTATTTTTCAACATTTTTCTGGTCTAATTATTGATCCCACAATGTTTAGTATCCAGGAAGCAATCCTAAGTTCCTGAAATCAAAACCACCTTCCAAAAGCTAGGCTTTTAAAAGATGAGTCATTGGCTGGCACTTGAGCATTTTTTGGCACTTTGCTTAAATGTAAGAGGTTTTGAGGACAGTTTCTGTGTGTGAGAAAGCAAAAAAAAAAAAAAATCAAATAAAAAAATGCTTGGTATGCAGCCTGCCAACTTTCAGAAAAGAGTGTAATAAAATCAAACTGCCCTGGCGGAAAGTAGGGGCACTCTTATATTTGGAGTTTAACTCTTTCTTCAACAGTCTGTAATTTCCATCCTGTATTTTTTTTAAGTCCAGAACTGCATTTCTCTCTCTTTTAGAATGTGTCTTTTCACTGCTGAAACTCTGGGTTCTAACAGGGCTTTGGTTTGCTCAGGAGGTGGGGAAGGGGGAGGGAGTTATGGGAGCCAGGTTTTCAGCTTCCTCACTAGCTCCCTACAAGAGTTATTAGTCCATACTAGGACTGATGTCCCTGAGGCAAATCCCGGATTGGTGCAAAGTATTTCATAACTGATGCACCTGGGGCTTGCCCTGCCTCTTTGTTCTCTTAGGTAAGACCTGGAGAAAGGAAAGAGTAGGCATCTAACTGTCAGCTAAAATGCTCTTAACATCTGTCTGTAAATAAAAACCTTCTCCTTATTTTTTTTCAACATTTTCCTCCTGAAAACTCTAGTCCACTTTCAGGAAGCTTTGCAGGTTCAGGTCAGCAAATATTAACATTAAATAGAGGAGGAGCAGAAAAGGCAGGAGTTAGGATGTATACCTCCCTGTACTGAACAATCCCAACAAAAATGAGTGTATTCTTGGAAAGGTGAATGGTATCTATTAACCCTTGGAGGTGGAAGACCTATTGAGCATATGCATAGAGTACCCATAGCAGAGAGGGCAGTGTACAAATTGCTGGGGCACTTTCCAGGTCAATAGCACACTTGCATGATCCATAGTGCCTGACAGGAGTAAATGAGGAATAATTCAAGTGAATCAAGAGAATCTAGGTTGATGATTAAGGTGTTTTTAAATGTTCTTACACTTTTCCTCATGCTATTCTAGATTTGCAACTTCCCATCAGCAGCTTGTCCCTCCACAGTATTCTGCAATGGCTAAGCATTGTTTGGTTTGGTTCAGGCTTTATAATTAAATCTACAAAGCCTCTGTTGCAGTATTTGTGGAAAATATGATGATAGTCTGTCCTAGTTCATCACTGGATGGGTGTAACCCAAAACTGTGTATTCTATAGCCTTCCATGCCATTTCCCAGAAACTGTTGTCAATAGACTATTTGCACCCTCTGCCCAGAGCAGCCTGACTCATCAGGCTACAAACTAGGTGCTAAGAGGCCTGTGAGATAGGAGGGTGTTTTTGTCCTCGCCCATTGAGGAACCCCCCCCCCTGCCCTGAGGGAAGTACTGAGCATTCCTGCCTGAACTGGAGAATATATAATCTTGGAGTCTTGGGACTTTTTTAACCACTCGTGGGATCCAGAGGAAGACTGCGGATCACCACTCTCAGACTGCAACCACCACTCTCCACTGGGCTGCAACCACCACCCTCGACCGGACTGCAATCACCACTTTTCAACCAGACTGCAATCACCACTTTTGACCAGACTGCAACAGCATTCTCACCAACAGATTTTTCCCCTCTCCCTTTACTTTGGACTCAGGGGGCCCAAAGAACACCACTTTGTTCATGCCCCAGGGTGCTGGGTTATACATTTGGGTTTTGTGGGTTAAAACCAATTGTTTGTCTGTATAATCGTACTTATTGTATTATTTTATTAAATTGTTATTCTGATTTATAATCTCTCTTTTGGGTTGAGTTCATTTTCCCCTGCTGGTTTACTTTTAAACCAGCACATAGTCTTAGAATTTCCGTTCTAGGTATCTCCTTGATAAACTGCAAGATGATGAGGACTGGGGCTGTGTACCTATGTTAACACTTGGTACATGAAACCATGTTGTAGGAGACAGGTTGGAAGAGCTCCCCTAGACTCAGGAAACATTTTTCAAGCAGTATTATCAGCCAAACTAGAATGGCCATGGGTTATCAGCAGCATCACCTACTGTTACATGACTCTCATGTCAGTCGTGCCTAATCTGTCACAATGTGCTCATTCCCAATGCGAAGTAAAACCCCCCCAATAATCAATGAAGTTACAGGATTTGGGGGAAGAAATATTCTGTATACCTGATCAATACAGACCTCTAAAATTCAAGCAAGTGCTTTGAAAACTGAAGCTGCAGAAAGCAGATATGAGCCTCTCAGGGCCTGTGGCTGTTCACATTGTGGCTGCAGAGAGCAGCTGGGAAAGGTCTTGCCTGCAGTTGAGCAAAGAAACTGGGCTTTCCTTGCAAAGGTGGCCTCCCATGGCACCCTGCCAAGGAGGGTACACTGAATAATCCTGAGCATTGGGCCTTTGCCCCTGTATTCCCCTGCTGTGGTCAGTCTGGTCAGTAGGACAGGAAAGAACCATGTGATTTAAGTAGAGAGGACAGGTGCAGATAAGGACACAGACAGTAATGAAATGAGTAGTTGGATTCACGGGGTTGGGAAGCTGACCTAAGGACTGAGGAATGTCATTGGGGACGTTGGGGTAGGGAGATGTGAACTTGGCAAAGAAACTGGGAGGGGAAGCCAAAAAGGGAGGGAGTGCAAAGGCTGAGATTAGATGGGGACCAGAGAGAAAGTCTTATTCTGGGGCTGGATTTGTCTCGGATTTGGGAAGAGGACAGGGTCCAGAAACCTGGCAAGTGGAGCATAGCACTGGTCAGGGAAGGGATCA
Source organism: Lepidothrix coronata (assembly GCF_001604755.1). NCBI lineage: Eukaryota > Metazoa > Chordata > Aves > Passeriformes > Pipridae > Lepidothrix > Lepidothrix coronata. The sequence continues at coordinate 1,959,950 of NW_016690303.1, read as the reverse complement.
GGAAACAGCAAAAGCAAAGAGTTGAAGGGCATTGTGCTGGGACAGAAAAGAGACATCCACTTGAGCATGCTCCAGCCTCCAGAGCTGGAATAGGACCCAATAAAACTGTGTGTTGACTTCATCATTGTCTGCAAATGCCTTTCAGACCTGTTCTTCAAGACAAGATGCAAGACCATGTTTTCAGCTTCTTTCGTGTTTGAGAATTTGGCTGAAATGGAGTAGAATAACTTTGCTAGATAGGGTGAAAAGTGAAATCAGGAAAGTGAGACATGATATATACCAATAAATTTGTGTATTCTTTTTCTGCATTGTCATGATGCATTTTTAAGTAAAAATCACATTTTATGGCCAGTTTGTCATCGATTCCTTAATTTTCTGTGTAATTAAGCCATTAGGTCATAAATTTCAGCAAATACTTGAGTAGACTAATTTTAGAAGGTTATCATATAAAAATAGCACATTATTAAAGAAACATAAGCATGTTCTCTTGGTTTATCTTATCAATTTTTGCCATTCTTAAATAATTTAAAAATTGTAGCAGACATTTTTCTCTTACTGTAATTTCTATCAGCTAGCACAGAGGAAAACAGCTGATCAAGACATGCTTCAATATATCCGTGCATTTCAGGATGAAAAAATGTGGTAGTTCCTGTGATTCTTAAATCGTTTTGTCAGGGAAAGTAAGGAAAGATTATCAAAGGTTGTCTTATCACAAGAGTATTTAGCTGTGTTATGTAGTGTAGTAACTTAGTAGTCAGGCAGAAAGAAATATATCTCCTCAGCTTCTAGTTAATTTGTAGAAAGAAGAGAATTCAGGTAGAGGAATGGTCTGACACAATTAACACTGCTAGGAAAAAGTTTACAACTAATTGCAAAATTGAAACCCTTTTACTACAGAATACTTTTTACACTTTTCACACTTTTCAAATACTCTTGATGCAGCTTCAGTCAAAAAATAATCATGAGCCAATTAATTATTTTTCTTCAGTTTTATTTCAGGAGTGTAATTAAGTGCAGTCTTTGAGTAACAAGAAGGACAGCATTTTTCCATTTGATTTATTGTTAGATTTTTTTTTCCAGCTTAGCATCAGTGTAAACTCTGCAGTGGAAGCAAGTATGACCAACATTGCTCAGCATTCCACTGCTGAGGCTGGATCAGTGCATTCAGCCTTCCTTACAGTTATGTGATAAACACACGGGAAAAGATATCTGTAAAATGAGACAGATGAGCACTCTCCTTCTGTCACTTATGGCAAGGCCCTGCACAGTCACCCTCTAAGCAGCTTCATTGCCTGAACTGTGACAAGAGGAAGGTTATCAGTCCCATGCAATGCAATGCTAATCTAGGATATTTCACCTGGCTTCAAAACCAGAAGCAATGGAGATGTGCTTGCACTGTGCCAACACAACCCCATGGGTTGATCGGACTCCACTGAGATCTTCGTACTGCACTTTGCTGTGTACTTCTACTAACATACCTGGAAGTTGCTTCAGTGTTTCTAACATTGCCCAGTGCAGAGAAATGGAAAATCTGATGGTATCTCTTTGCTAAATCCACACTGAAATACAAGCACATGAGGGGACAGTATGCTCAGTCTCTGGTAAGAGAGCACAAAATACTGGTACATTTACTTCTTTCTTATTGTCTTTTACAGATGGCCTTTAGAATATAATCTTGAGTCTTTTTCTTTTTTTCCTTTTTAAAAATAAAATGTAATGTTGCTAAAAGCTATTTAATGAAAATAAAATCTTTTCCAGAACAGGTACCACATGAACAGCCCAACTTTCCTTTCTGCTCTTCATATTTTTACCACATGTATTAGCAGTGCAGCTTTTAAGGTTCTCATCCAGAAAAGTACTTGAGCAGGTGCTTAATTTTAAGCATATGCTTAAATGTTTTTCTCTCTTAAACCCCTATTCTTGGCTTCCACTAGGACTGCTGAAAAGGGTGATAAATGTATGGAAGTTTCTGTGATGTAGAAAGCTGTCTATTAGCAATTCCAGAGAAACCACCAAGTGATTCCACATGGACCACCAAACCGTCTTCAGAGTCTAATGATTTTCATTTGCTCTGTCAGTCCAGAGTAGACTCAAGATGAAAAGTTATGTAATATTTTTCCAACTCCCCAGGCTATTCAGTCCTCCCTCCCATCATTTGTTTAATACATTCCACATATGTTGCTCTGGTCTCCTGACACCAAGGCTGTTCCTGGGAACAGCTGAATTCCCACATGAGGGAAAACACATTTTCATATGTTTTTCAGTATTTCAAAAGTGTTATTTTATTTAATAGATTTAAAATATTTAAGCCTCCACCCTTCCACCACCCCTTTGGCGTGCTTTTAGTGGGTGTCCCAAGAGACTGTAGAGTAGAAATGAGAAAAACTACAATAGTACAGAAAAGCATGTTTTTCATAGGAGTTCAGGGTGCCTTATAGTCAAGAAATATGTTACAAATAAACTGAGCTTAGTTTCCTCTCAGGAGGAGACCAACTCTTCACCATTCTGTCTCTTTTCAAAACTACTTTTATTGTTTTAGTTTTAAGAGCTAATAAAAAATACAGAACCTGACTCTCCTCTTGCATCAATTTTAGATTGGCAATGTCATGGTTATATGACTCCACTAGCTACAGAACTCCATCAAAATGTCAGCACTACATCAAGAAGGGAAACTACATCCATGTTACCTGAAAAATTCTGCCCTACTAGTATTTTGGGGACCCTTTGTATGTGCAGATCAGAGGTATCTCTTTAACGTGGAAATGTTAGTCCTACATGAAACTGAACTGGGAACAGAAGACAATGGGCTAAATTCTTTAATTACATGGAGAAAATAGGAGAAGAAAAGAAGGTAAACTCTTGAAGGTAGTTTGTGTTCTTAGTTATACCCTTTTATCTTGCTGAAGTCTCTGAAATTACAGAGGACAGACTCCAGTTACCCTATGAAGCTCTAAAAAAATAACATTTATAGAGTGATATACTGGCACAAATAAAGGCAGCAGGAGTTATCTCTTGCCTCTCGTGTGAGAGGATTTATGCAAAGTGTAGATGTTATGGGATGCTGAGCTGTTTGGGCTCGAAGTCGGCTTAAAGAAGACAGAAGTTCTCTATCAACCTGCACCTCAGGAAGTCTTCCATCATCCCCATATCACCATTGGCCAATCAGAGCTCAAATCAGTCCAGCAGTTTAATTACCTAGGTAGCCTCATCTCCTCGGATGGTAAGATTGATGGAGAGATAGACAACAGGTTAGCAAAGGCATATAGTGCTTTTGGAAAACTCCATAAAAGAGTATGGCGTAATAAACACTTGAAGAAAAGTACCAAGATCAGTGTTTACAAAGCCATTGTGCTGTCTACTCTTTTATATGGGTTCGAATCATGGGTCATCTACCGCCACCACCTGCATCTCCTAGAACGCTTCCGTCAATGCTGCCTCCGTACAATCCTAAACATCCACTGGTCAGATTATGTGACCAATACATCTGTTCTAGAAAAAGCAGCAATCACAAGTATTGAGGCCATGTTGCTGAGAACACAGCTGCGCTGGGCAGGGCACGTCTCCAGGATGAAGGACCACCGCCTCCCTAAGATCTTGCTTTATGGTGAACTTGCCACCGGCTGCCGCAAGAGAGGAGCCCCGAAGAAAAGATACAAGGATTCCCTGAAACAACATCTCAGCCTTGGCCATATTGATTGATCAACATAACTGGTCTACTCTGGCCCCAATCAGGAGGCCTGGAGACACACCATCTATAACGCTGCTGTTTCCTTTGAGATCACATGCAGGATCACTCTTGAGGTGAAAAGACAACGCAGAAAGAATCGTGTCTTGCAGAATATACAACCCAAGGTGTCTTTCTGTTGTACCTTCTGCAATCGGACATGTCTATCTCATATTGGCCTTATTAGCCACCAGCATGCTTGTAACAAATGTCGATAGAGACTTTCCCAAATCTTCATTTGCGAAGCCTAGCCATGGTGATGATGATGATGATAAGTTATGGGGTGCAATGGTCGTATCTCATCTGAAGAATAATGTTCTTGCCCATCGCAATCAGGTGAAATTACCACAGCCTAGCAACTGATAGATCCTTGGAAGAGCAGAGTGTCGCTTAGCAGCCTTGGTGTTCCATAACTGTGAAGCTTCATGCTAGAGGAGACAGTGAAGTTATCTGACATGAATCACAGAAAACAAAAGTAACATAGACCATTGAAATTAATGATCTTTTGAGTAGAAAGAGTATAGAGTCATGTAGTGTTCACTAACATGTGGTCTTTGGGATTTCAGTATTTTTCATATGTGGGGAATCCAGCGCGATGATCCCCAGCATTTTTAGTTTCCAAAAAGAGTAGAAAACTCTGCAAATTAGACAAAGCATGACAGAGCCAGAACTCTGCTTTGCATCTATCCTCCCCTTCTCTTATCAAACGTTTTCTATTAACACTTCTCCTTTATTCTAAACAGTGCCAGAACTTGAATGAGTCACTGCTTGAGAAGGGCTTTCTTGATAGCAAAGGCAAAGCAGCAGCATTACTAACAGTTTCAAAATGAAAGGGAATACTTGAACATACAAAAAAGGAAGCACTAAACTTTTTCTGTGCTAGACCATCACTGGCTTACTGTCAACTAATTAGGCAGCATCCCGAGCAATGATGAAGGAATATATTTGAAAATACATTTGGGACTGTTTTACAAGCATCAGAATATTTACCCTCATTGTGAGCTTTCCCCATCTTTCCTACTGGGTAATTGTGCTAAGAGTATTTGTAGTTAAGATCGTTGATTCCCCCTGCCCAGAAAACAGCAGTTTCTTTTGGTGAGTACTTCAGAGGTTTTGAAATTTGGTTTTGGTCCACATGTGGCAGAATGAAAATTGGAATTTCAGAGTTTTTTAGCAATAACAAATTTCTAAGAGAAGAATCAGGAGAAAGAAAATACTCAAAAGATGAGCCTGGCATTAACCTGGCATATGGGAGAACAACAGCTGGTACAACTCCTAGTAAGGTGAGGACCTTATAAATAATACTTTCAGCTATTCTACATTCTTCTGTGATAGGCTGGAGGAAACTTCTTTGATTAACAAAATATTCCAGGTTTGGCAGAATGTCAATTCTGGAAATAAAATATCACTGAAAATACTTGGATTAGCTGTACTGAGAACCCAAGAGCCAACTTTAAGAGATTAGACTTGGAGGAATGGAAAGTCAAGAGATTTTCAGATCCTAATCTTACATTGCTTTTAGAGGAAGCTGCCTCTAAATTACATTGATTCAACAATATACAGTTTCATGAGAAAGTGTTAGTGGCACTTACATTTTACTCTAGGAAGCACAAACAATACCCCAAGACTGTGTCTGCAATGCTAAATGTGATCCTGGTGTCTACATAATCCCTCTCATTACCAAATTGATATTTTTTCCTCTGAACAGTCATATGGCATTAGAAAAAATCTAAAATTTATAAATTGCCTCAAAAAGCTGAGAAACTTCAAAAACTTCAGTTGATCTTTCTAATAAATTACCAAGAAAGGAAATAGAAGCAAGGAACATAAATTATCTTAAGAATCATCTTGGTGTATTTATGGACAAAATATGAGCTGAGGGATGTGGTAAAAAGCAAGAAAGTTTAACAAAAATTCAGGTGAAAGAAGGGTAGACATACTAAGGCAGCTGACTTTTTTTCTGTTCTTAAACAGTTTTGTGCTTTAATCACAATCTAGAAACAATATAGATCTCACTCGAGATCATAAACAGCTTTCCTATATGACCTAATTCTATATATCTTCTAATTGCAAACAGATACAGTATCAATTCTAGGTGTAACAACATATCATATCCGGAGAAAAGACCATCTACTCAGGAATTTTAAGGAAAATTTCAGGTATACTGATCCAAAAGTGTCCCAAACAGTGAGCTTGATCCTACTCCCTGATCCTGGACCAAAGTGGTGGGCTGTTGCTAAGTTGGGTCTAGAAGCAACTGTGCTAGTGCAGCTCTGCACTGTCAGAAGTTGTCTGGGGTTGGCCTCCACACGTACCCTGCTCCACTTCTGTTTTGGACTCAGTTGGCATCAATTTAGGGCTCTATATACTCCGCATTATTGTGCTGTGTACACTTTAATAGTCCTATAGGACTGCTGGTTTAATTTAAAGCAAAACTTGAATTGTAAATGAATCCCAGAGGTACAACTCTTAGTGTCTTCTGGCATCCACTTCTGGTCCTGGAAGACAGAAGTATTTCTGTATTTTAATACAGAGAACAGTATTTGAAATTGGCTTTCCTGCATACAAGGGGACTCAGATGTTGAAACAGACTTTTGAAAAAGCCTCTTTGTGCTTGTGTTAAGTGTGCGGTTTGTAGGACAGAAAAAGGCCAGAAGGGTAATCCTGTGGCTCTCATCTTCAGGTGTCTTGTATGCGAGGCATGTAAGAAGAAGGTGGTGGCTGTCCCCATGGCTCTGCAGTGCTTGGGCCAGGGAGGCTGGTGCAGTTGGGGTGTGCTTCGTTGACAGAGGTTGCAAAGTCCCCTTTCTTTCCCAAGAGGACTACACATCTGGAGAGGTCTAACAAGACTGTAAAAACACTTTCTCCTTCATTCTCCTTGATTCTCAGTGACACTCGTAGAAGACCACCACATAATCTCTTTTTGTTTATATAATTTTATAAGCTTATATAATTTATTAATAGATTTTTTTTCTCAGAGCTGCAAAGGTCATAATAACTGTCATGGAGTTTTTTGCTTCAGGTTCTTTTTTTTGTTTTTTTTTTGTTTTTTTTTGCTACAGTGTTTTGCTACCTGTGTTTTGATAGCATTGCAAATCCCTTCTACAGGGAAAGCCCTTAATGAGAGCAGAGTGGCATTTTTAACTCAAATTAGTGAGCTCACAGGGGAACATTAGCTATAGTTTATTAGCTCAGCTCCCTAGTTGCTAATCCAATCTCTCTGCATGGCAAGCCAGTCACTGCGTAGTACAGATGTTATTTCACAGTGTGCTCTCACTCCAACCAGGCTAGCGCATTAACTTCAAGGCAAGGCAAGGCAAGTGATTTGGTTCTGCAATGAAGGTATGGTCTTGGCAACAGAAACAACAGAGTCACCATTTGCAAGTGGTAGGCATAAGATGTTACTTCCGCATGAAGGATTTAACCAAAATTATCCTACAGGAGATGCTCAGGGGACGGCCTTCTCCAAAGCTTTGAGATACTTTGTTTGAATCACTTATGAGACATACATTTTTGATTTATACATTTGCTTTTAAAAATCTCTTTAACACCTCATCAACCCATCAGTGTTTTTGTTGTGTCCGAAAAGCATGTGCAGTACACTATCAGTAGTCCCACTGGGGACAGACCCAACAGCCTGCCAGCTCTTCTGCACAGTTACAGAGCATATGTGACAGAGAGGTCTTGAGAGTGACTATGTGTGTTACAGAGCTAATCCCGGATCTCAAAGGCTGAGGGGGCCTTTTTGTGTCACAAAATTCAGATAAGCAAGCTGATCTGTGAATCAGAGTCTAGGTCTCCCTTGTTTACTCCCTTTGAAAGTCAAGTTGGCAAATTCTAGCTTAACACTACTAAAGATCACAATCAGATATCCAAAATTCCACCAGCAGGCTTTCCTGGTCCTTCCTACTGACAACCTAGGTAACTCCCATTGTGTTTGTGCAGTTTCTTTGACACATACCTTTGTGGTTCTTGGTCTTTTCCACAGACTGGAGACATTTAATTAGGTGGTATTTAATTCTTCCTGGAATGAGTTTGAGAGCAGTGACATTGGAAGTACAGAGTCTTTATTGTAGTGTAAATTCCCCTTAGTTCACTCTCTTACATTTATGTATAATTTTCTGTCCTAAATTTTAAAGGGACAGTGCTGATAATCAGGGTAAAAATCTCCAATATATAGCAAAAAGAAAGACTTGTTGACTGGTGGCTGTAGGGTAGTTGAAATAATAGGTAACAAACATTCTGGCCCCCCTGACAGAGTGTATGGTTAGGTTGCAGGACCACAATTTCACTTGTCCTCTGCAAGTTGCTTGTTTAAAGGCTTTTAACTCAAGTTATGTTCTGGAGAAATGAACAATATAGTGGTTTATACACGGAAAATCACATGGGTTGATGGTCATAACCTAATGGGTTCCCCATATTTTTCATTCAGAATATTTTTTACCAGTTACATGCTTTAACTAAGCACCCTAAAAATACTTGGAATTGAGTATAGTTTCAGTATAGGTAGGTATGCAAAAATTTAGTAAAACTAGTTTTTCATCAGAGTATGGAAGGTGGTGCAGAGAAAGGCATTGCTGGGTCAGAGGGCTATCAGCTGAGCAGCAAAATGTGAGCTGTTAAACTGAACAGGTCTTGTGACTACCTACTGGGGAACTTCTATTTTCTGCCTTGAGGAAAATAAATCATAAATTTTTGCTTAAATATAAAGGTTTGATGAACAATGCATTGGACAGAGTCCCACTACCGTAAGTGGATCTACAAGTAGTTTGCAAAGATGAGTTACCAGCCAATACCTTATATTTACTGGCACCAGCACCAATCCTATCAGCATCAGGCCCCTCAGACAGGCTGTGTTGGGTCTATTGCCTGGCCTGGCTCAGCTGCCCAAAGGTGATCCCTTGGCACTTGCATTCCAAGACTGCTGCAAAACAACAGACAGCACTGAGGGAAAATTCACTCCCTTACACAAAGCCATTCTGTCTCTGACATTCCTGCTTCCAGCCAGTTCAACCCATTCTGCAGTTGGACCTTGTTGCCCTCCATACTAGATCATACCTTCGTCACAAATTATCTCTGCTGAGCAGTTAGAATTTGAGTTTTCCCTTCACCTATTTTTGATAAGACCATCAAATACCAGCCCAAGAAACCTGTCAGAGAATATTTACAAGTAACTATTAGAGGAACTTTCTTTTCAAGTCTATCAGCAGGTGGTTCATGTCCTGAAGCGCTAGAGAATGTCAGTTCACATTTTTACATGCAAGTTGTATGTGGAAAAGAAAAAGGGAAGAAGTACATGAACACTATGGAGTTCCAAAGTATTTAATTTTCCCCCTTAGTAATTACTGAAAAATGCAGTTTAAATTCTTTTCCTTTGGCCCACACCTTGCCCTCAGATTCCTGAATATCTGAGTGTATCTTACTGAAGATGAACTATATTCAGAGTGCTGTCCAGATTGGGCTGAAAGATCCTCAAGGCGAGTACCCACAAGCTAATTCAAGGAATGCAATCTCAGGCAGCTTTTCAGAAATGCCAAGATGTTTAACAGATGTATAGTCTTTCAGGATTAAGCTCTTCTGAGCTACAGTCTAATGCTGATGTATTGGAGGCTGATAGCTGGTTTCTGTGACTGCAGATCTCTGGCTTAGATGGCTTTCATTGGAAAAATTCAGTTATGTGCACTAGAAAATCAAGCCCTTGGACACTGCTTACTCCATCTGCTTTGCAAAAGCAGCACCTCCGTGCTCACTGAAAAGTAGATGCCAGAGTTCAGTTTTAGAGGTATTTGGATGCCAAATGGTGTTTTCTAAAAGATCTTTCAATCTGTAAATACTTTAAAGTAGATTAAAAGTCTCATCCCCTGTGAATATGTAATTATAGTAGAGAATGCAAATTTGGTGCTTGAATAACCCGTGTTAGATATTTTAAGCACATACTTCCCCTCTAGATGAGTTTTCCATGTTGAACTTTATTTCAGTTAATTGTAGGTGTAGACAGAAATATTGGAGTTGTTCCTATGAAGAAGGAAAATATCCTGAGTATGGGAATGCATTTCAGACTGAAAGGACCTGACTGTAGGATTTCAAGCAAGTCTTAGACCAGGGGTTTTATTTATCTGAGTTTATTTTAAATGACATGTGAATCTTCCTGCAAGAGCATTCTGTCACATACCATCTTAAATAGAGAAGATTTTTGTTGAATTGATAGATACTTTTGACTTTATTTTCCAGATACTGTAGCCATGCTACGTAACTGGGAACAGTTACTAGAAAGGTACAGAAGATAAATTGGCAAGTTTTCTTTACATATGTCACAACTGTTCTTATGTTAATTGTCTGAACAGGGAGTGAGAGTTCTTTGTCTTTTGGAAGCATTGATTTTTCCCCCCCCCAACTGGAAAACAAGGTCAGAAAAGAGTAACTGCCTCTTATTCTTGCCTTGCACTCTTTTCCTGAGCTGATTTGGGAATTTGAATGCTGTTTCCTGGCTTCATTTGTAAATCTGTCCTAAACTGAGTCATTTACATTTGAGTTTTTGCCCAATGAATCATTTCACTAGCTCTCCTTAAAATCTTGAATTAGCTCTGTGTGAGAAAAAACTTGGGAGCATTTGCATTGGTGGGGGCAGGGAGGAGGAGAAGAAGGAGTAAAAATGTGCTTTATGTGCCTCCTCAAAAACATTAAAGCTGCTCATTGGGTCAGTAAGTTCAGCTAAGTTCCTTCCTAAATTCTGCTGGATATCAGATAGCAGGATTTAGTCCTTATTCTAGTAAAGTTTCACAGTGGTGGTCTTCCACCGTTTAAACACAACATAAATACAATTTTCTGCTTCAAGCTTTATCTCTGTGTCCCTGTGAAGCTGATTTAGGGGAATAAGAACCAAAGAATTATGGAAACTGCTGATCTGGGTTTATCAAGGTACACAGGATCTCTTGTATCTAAAATGAACTATCCTGAGCGAGTTACTTATTTTCCATCGAGTAGTCTGTGATGTCAAATCATAAATCAAATGCTCGTAACAAAGAGCAACTGGTTGCCAGATGACAAATAACATTGAAAATGAAAGGTTTCCTTTCTCCATGAAACATTTTGAAATCTTAAATGATCTTGTTACTAGCAAGTGTAACAAAATACCTGGGAAAGAAAAATGACTAATAAGATTTGCAAGGGTCGATCTGACTGAGATTTTTCTGCAGACGGGCTCTGACCTTGGAAAGAGGCAGAATACCTTCCTCTTTGCTGGTTGCTCACAACCACAGAGGCTGTGAAACTACTTTTTCTTCTGAGCTCATCTGCAGCTCTGCAGGAAGTTGCTTAAAGCCACTGTCTGAGCTCTGATGCTTGCATGGGCTTTGGGGGCAGCACACTCCCACAGCAAATCGCAGGGTGAGACTGGTCTCCACCTTGGCAAATCCTGCAGTTTCAAGGTCTCCAGCACAATTTCTGATCCTTTCTGCTTGTACTGAAGTGATGGAGAGGACGTTTCCATGGAAAAACTTGGGCTCCTAACAGGCCAGAGGTAGGACATCCCTGCTTCACTACACCACCCCAAGCAGAATTGCTCTGGTTTCACTGTTAGTGATGCCCCCTTGGTCTTCAAATTTGCCTGTAAAACTCATTCCTCAGCACTGGTGCAGTTCTGATTTCATGTGTAAAAAGTACTTTTTTTAAGCTTTTCACCATTCGATGAAGACAGATTCCTCCATAGTGTGTTTGTTTCCGCTCCCTACACATATCTCCTGTAGATATAACATATGTTCATAAAACCAGCTGGAAGTGGAACATATAAACAGCAGTCACTCAGCAGTGGCTGCTCATGCCAGCTTCAGCGGAACACAATGTGAGGATTAATTTTATATTGTCCTGCTTCCCTACATAAAACAACTCTGCTCTTGGCACCAGTTTTTTAGCTGGTCAGAGAAGTCAGAGAAGTCAGAAAAGCCACATGAGTTTGCACTAGCTGAAGGTCTTTATCTGTCTCTGAATCTTCAAAAATCTCTCCTTCCTAGGGGGAAGGAGATGAGGGGAAAGAAAGAGCACTTGGCTATACCAATTGAAAGCCTATTCTGGTCTGGTGAGAATGCCAACACACGGTGTTAGTGGTTATGTTACTTTTCCTACCACAGGTGTTAAACTTGGCATTGGAGAGAGCTAGCAGAATAGAATGAGTCCTGGGCTCCTGCAATGCAATGACGTTTCTTTAAATGGTCTGTTTACTTAGGTCGAAAAATTACAAACTGGCAAAACTGGAAATAGGTTTTCCATTAATCCACAAAACAGCTATAGCAAGGAAGAACAGATGTCTCTGCTAATCCCCTTTCCCCAGTTCCCTCCAGCCAGCAACTCACCTCTAAAAGGGTTTCTCTTGTGGATCATTAAAGTGGCTTTTGATCTAACAATGCCTCTTGCACTACAGTTGCATAGGTTGTGTTCACAATAGTGAATTGAACTGATTTTAAAGCCACCAAGAATGTGTCAGATGGTCCATCGCTTACTCACCTGGCATGGATTTGACACTTTTATTTTTTTAATGAAAAATTGTCCATCTTCCTTTTTCTTTAGTGAAAGAAATACATCAGAAATGTCTTATCCTAGCACAGACACATCAATTTGTATCTTTGCCTTCTGTTATAAAGAGTTCACTGACACCAGGACTGAGGTGAACGCTTTATAGTTGAAAGCATCATTGGTAACATGAATATAATTGTAAGTCCTGTAGCAATCATCACATGTCCATAAACCGCACCACAGCATTTGTGGATTCAGTGCAGCTGGGATTTTCTTGATTTACTTCTTCTTTCCTGTTTTTGGCCTTTTCATTCACTCTGCAAGCTATTTGTGCTTGCAGAAGCACAAATTATTGTACCTCACCAGCACTGAAGGTTCCTCATTTTTTTGTTTAATGCATCTTTTCAGAGATGTTTCTATAGACCCTTACTATGACCCTGGATGTTATCTAGCATATCTGTCAATATTTCAGTGAATCAGCAAATTAAAAGGTTTTAATCAGTGCAGGGAAGTTTTCTTCCCTAATCAATGCAAAGAAGATTTCTTCACCTCTTTGACCCACTTCCTATGAACAAAATGGATTTTTTTTTTAATGAGAAAATACAAAGTCCAGCCTCAGAAAAAAAAAAATACTTGGGCTATTCTATCTATTAGAATTAGTGGAATAATCTCAGAGCAGAACTCAACACTTGTTTGACTGTTCTGTATTGGATGATAGGGATGGATTACAGGATAGTGGGCGTCAGGATCATTTGATTTTCATGTGCTTTTATAGTTCAATGGCATCTGTGTCTCCTTCTCTGGTAAAAAAACCTGGAACCGAAACCTTTTAAATGAATAACTGCCCCAACATGTCATAAAACAGATGCAATATGGATTGCTCACAAATAAATAATCCTGCAGATTTAAAACACTGACAGCAAAGTCCAAAAACCTCACTCTGTTGTAGAGCCGAATACAGAAAACAGTGAAAATACTTTTTATATGGAGGGATGATAATTTACACAAAAGCAAAATTATACTGTCGAGTTTTTAGCATACACTTCTGTGGAAATTAAAGGAGTATGCTACCCCAAAAGTGGATGGCAAACTGTATTTCATGGGTAAGTGTTCCAGGCACTGGTCTGACATAAAAACAGGCATCTCCTCAGGCTTCATGTTGAAATTTGTATGGCACTTTCTGCTCCTTGCCTCCGCTTCCACCCACCCTGCACCTGTAGTCTTTGCCAAAGGATATAACTTGCTCTTCTTTATCTGTTCACTTGCCTTTATGGTCTGAGAACACTCTCTCAGCCTGGAGCAGGTGTGAAAACTTAGAACAGCAGCTGTGGCATTTTGTGCTTCAAAAGGAATTGGCATTGGTGCAGTGATCATGTTCAGTACTTGCTTATTCTTTTTAAATCATCTAGCCTTTTTACCTAAATGAAACCATGTGATCCTTTGGAACTGTGACGTGAACAACTCAAAGATGATTTTCTGTTCAGCATCCTCACCTAAGTCCACTTACTCCTTTGTTTATCATCTTACATGGGCATCAATTATCATCTTCCACTCTCTCTTCAAACACGTCTTTTGAATGAAGGTTGTGAACTTTCCCTTGGTGTCCAGTGTATTTATGAAGTATGCTAGAAGTCCAGCAGAGAAAAGGAAAGATACACTCCAAATTAAATGACAAAAGGATGATGCCAAACTTGTTCTGAATACAGCCCAAAGGAAAAAATGCAAAATTATTAGTTCAGGTACCAGCAGCCCAGACTGTGGTATTTTGTCTGGGTTGGCTTTTGGACTGTGCACTACTATTAGACAAGTATTGTAACAAAGTAGGAAACCATTTTCTGCCAGAACAATTGAAATCTAAAGACATGCATTCACTTCTTTAGACATAAGGTTTCTTTTTGTTATGTCTTTCCATGCTTTTGTGCGCAAGTGAGAGAGAGAGTACATATGCAGGTGCTCTATGATTTTAATGTTAGGCTTTGGGGAGAATATATATGCCACGTAGAGTGGGGATGGAGAGCCTAAATAAACCAGATGGGAAAAGAAGGTAGGAAGTGTTGTGGATTGAAAGCACAAGGCTGGGAACTCGATAAAAATGGTAGAAGAGGTGATGAATAAAATGGAATCAGTAAGTAATAGAACAATATGTATTATTGTGTATGTTGTTCCCATTCATAATATATATCTATAAAACGTATCTGGCACAAAAACATGCAGGAAGGGAATTTGAAGCTCCTTGAACCATTCAATGAGTGAGATGTAGCACTGAAGGACAGACGCAGGCAGCATCCCAGCTGTGACTGATGTATTGCTGTCAGGATGCACACACTCCCCTTGCAGGGGAAGCAGCTCAGGATCAAGGAATGGTGTCCAGGACCTTACACCTAATGTTCTTGTACTGTCTAAAAACGTCTAATGAGACAAGGAGTAAAATGCAAAATGCTTTTTATGCCTGGAGCATAAACTGCTCTTTATGCCTCTTCCCAGGCTTTCTCCCTGCTGACAGCCAGAGGAACCAGAGCATGTGGTTGTGAAGATGCATTGTGGGACAGTGCTCAAGATACCTCCTGGGAAGAGGAACAGGGCCTGATGGCCATCAGATGATCTTCGGGACAGCTGGCACTTTAAATGAGTTTATTCATAGTTAAACATTTCACATGAGTTACTCAAGAGAACTTGTTTGTTAGAAGCAGGTGGTGACTAATCATCTTAGCCCACCTTTACCACATTCAAGAGTTGTCAGAAAGCTGACAAGTAGAAAAACCTCTTAGTAACTTGTCATTATAACAAGCTGACATAGGAGGCACCGACCCCCGCTGCTGTTGGATTAAAATGGGAAAAATAGGGCTTCCAAGTTCCTTTTCCTTGTCCTTGGAGCTTCATTACTTAGGTAATGGCAAAAATATGTTCCTCACATGGTGAAACTAATACATATATAATTCTTCTTCCCCACACAGAAATTAATCATAACTTCCAAATTCAGAACTTAAACTTTTTTAACACTTATTTTGCTGTTGCAGCTGAGATTAGAGATTTAGAGAGTCTTCCTTCATGGTCCCATGAAGTGGCTTATGAATTGCCTGTTAGCAAAACAAGTAAGCCAGACTCCAGCATTACAGGTCAAATTGAAAGCAGAAAGAAATGGCTAAGCATCAGAGTATTCTCCAGCCTGGAGCAGATGTTAGGGTACCCTATACTCCATAGCTCCCGGCAGTGAGAAGAGCAGCTCTGAGCTGGCTGGGATCTAACCTGAGGGGTGACACAGCCATTTTCTTTTCCTCAAGCTGAGGACAGGCCAAAAGGCAGAATAAAGCTGCTTTTATATCGATTTTGCTGAGACAGGATGACAGTAGTTGGGTGAGCCAAGAGAACCAGCTTAAAATGTAGCAGATGCTGCTTTTAAGCCTGAAAAAAAAAAAAAAAGAAAATTAGCAGTGCAATGAGGAAAATATCCTGCAGCTGGGACAGAGAACACTGTAGGGATGAAAGGGAGCTAGGTATCCTTTGAGATGGCAGACGTACTACCAAATATTTATTTCTTTTAGTATTTTCTTATGTCTTTAAAATAAGGTAGTAGCTTCTATTGTTTCCTTTGGCAGCTTATTCTAGCCATGAGTTCCTCTGTGTAATGAAATTCCACCTACAGTAAATCTTCTGAGTCCCTGACTGTTCCTGAGGTTTAACTCTTCCAAATCTGTCTCTCTGCTTATCTGCCTGCCCTGCATTGAGTTAATTCCAATTTACTGGGAGATTGACATCACCAGTTCTGTCCTAGATGTCCTGGACTGTCAGTTGGATGAACTAATTCATAGAATCATAGAATCAGCTGGGTTGGAAGGGACCTCCAAGATCATCAAGTCCAACCCTTGATCCACTACCACTGTGGTTGCTAGACCATGGCACTGAGTGCCACATCCAGTCTCTTCTTAAAAACTTCCAGGGACGGAGAATCCACTACTTCCCTGGGCAGCCCATTCCAACGTCTGATTATCCTCTCTGTAAAGAAATTCTTTCTAATATCTAACCTAAACCTCCCCTGGCACAACTTTAGACCATGCCCTCTTGTCTTGCTGATAGTTGCCTGGGAAAAGAGGCCAACCCCCACCTGGCTACAACCTCCTTTCAGGGAGTTGTAGAGAGTGATGAGGTCTCCCCTGAGCCTCCTCTTCTCCAGGCTGAACAGCCCCAGCTCCCTCAGCCTCTCCTCATAAGATTCGTGCTTGAGTCCCTTCACCAGCCTTGTTGCTCTTCTCTGGACCTGCTCCAGGACCTCAATATCCTTCCTGAACTGAGGGGCCCAGAATTGACCCAGCCAGCTCTATTTTCTCTTATTTACCCACTTGATTTGATTACTGAAAATCTTAGTCTTTGTTCCTGCCTAAGAACTCATCATTTTGAGCTGGAGAATCACTCCTTGTAAATTCAGTGTATTTATTTGTCACAGCTGGAATTTGTGCTGTTTGAGCCCTGGATGACCCCAATCATACCAGCTGTCCTACTGAGATGGCCAGTGATCTTCAGGCTGGGCTGGGCTGGCCAGGTGCCTGTGTGAGGGATCCAGAAGACATGTCTAGAATGGAATGGCTGAGGGAGCTGAGTTTGTTTAGTCTGGCAAAGAGGAGGCTCTGGGGGACCTCATTGCTGTCTACAACTACCTGAAAGGAGTTTGTAGTGAGGTGGGGGCTGGTCTCTTCTACCATGCCTGCAGTGAGAGGACGAGAGGAAATGGTCTTAAGCTGAGACAGGGGATATTCAGATTAGATATTATAAAAGCTTTTTACACTGTTAGAGTGGTCAGGCATTGGAATAGGTTTGCCCAGGGAGGTGGTGGAGTCACCATTCCTGAAGGTGTTTAAAAGGTGTCTGGATCTGGTACTCCATGATGTGGTTCAGTGGTTTAGGAGTTACAGTTGTAGAGCTGGGTGGATAGTTGGATTTGATGATCTTAAAGGTCTCTTCCAACTTTGCTGATTCTATGATTCGATGATTCGTTTAGTGAGATGCTAGCACTGTGGTGCTCATATGTATGGAAAACATCTATCATGACTGAGAGAAACAAAAGGCACACGGTCCTAAAGAAGGCTGTTGGCCTTTCCAGGGTGGCTTCTCTGATTTCCTATCTTTCAGAGGCCAGTTGATCCTTAGTGACTTACTCTGCAGGTCAGCCACAATTTGTGAGCAGTTATGCCCCATTTCATGTTGACTATATGTCTGATGGCATAGCTGCAACAACACCAAGCTGAACTCTAGTTATTTCTCCTGACTGCACCAAACTGGGCACTGACAAGTCACTCTTTGACCTGATGCATCTGCCCAAGAACCACAGAGCAGTCAGACCCAAACACCAGCACAGAGGTGGTAAGTTCAGTAAAAACAGGACCAACTGATGGATGCAGGAAGCCAATAGACCTTCCCTGACAGCCCTGGTCAAACAGCAACTGGGCAGCCATATCTTAACCCCAGAGACCTTCCTTCTGGGTTTCCTGGCTGCTGGCCTCATGGGAAACAGGGGAGTTTCCTGTGCATATTAAAGTCTTTTCCACATTGCAGAGTTTTCTGCCTTAGGAATATTTATCAACTTCTTGGGAAATTTATATTATTTCTGGAAATAAGAAGTGCTGATTTATTAAGAAAAGAAGGGCACAGTCTCCTGAATAAACTCTACAGCTTCAAGATATCCTTGAAGTGCCAGCATTTTTCTGTGGAATGCTGTATCCATGACTGCTCTAGGCAAAAATGGTCCAAAAGGTTGCAAATAATGACCCTGAAGCCACCAGCTGCAAATACTTGAATCCCATATACCTGTAGGTCTTGCAGGCATTTTACCTTTGTGAAATCAAACATAATTCCAAGCAGACAAATTCAGTTTGAATGGCTGTCTTGCCTGACTACAGCCTACGAAAACTTAACAAAGAGCTTCTAATTTTGCACCTAATATGCTAGAGTACTTCTGATTACATTAAAATGCTGTGTTTTAGTGATCACTTCTACACCATATTGCGAATGTGACTTCAGTAGCCCAAACAACAGGCTGAGCTCCTTCTGTTTTTCTCTGACTTCAGGAAAAAGAAACAAACAACATTTTCAGGAGTCATTGACACTTCGCACATTTCAGAGTATTTCCTCTCTTTACATACAGAATGTCTTTCTCAATTATTTCCTCACTATTTTCTAATAAATATTGACTTGATAATTATTTTAATATACACTTCAGCCAAGAGAGAGAATAAGTCCAAATTATATAAACTGAAAGGTGGAAGAAGAAATTAGTGTAGAACTGAAGTGATCCAGTGTCCATGCTGAAGTCAGAAATGGGAAACAAACTGGAGCTTAAGGAGAACATTTGAACATATCAAGAAAGCATTTTTTTGAGACATAATGTTTCAATCTATTCATTCTTAATTTGCTTTCCTCCAGCAGGAACTGCTGAGCTTGTATTAACCAACATCCCTCTTTGTGTCATCCAAACTGCTCCTCAGAATTCCTCTACTTTTTCGCCATTGACTAAAACATTAAAAATCAAGCTACTCTGAGGGAACAAAAGGTATGTGTGGATTCTGGCACCTGTACCAAAGATTTGGTCTGTATCTCTAGGTAGTGGAAGGCACTTACCCACTGGAAGTTAGATGCTTGAATACCTCTGAGAATCAGAGCTTTATTGGGAAATTATGTAAGCTTATTTCTCTTTTTTTTATTGTTTCCTTTTACGATCCATTTAACTCAGATGGTAAACATTGTGAAAAGAAGCAACCTTACTGTTTAAACATTCTGACAGCTTAATACACGAACAACTGCTATAAATAAATATTTAGTCCAGGTCACTGCATATGGTACTGCCTTGCTGACTGGCTGAAAAGAGCGAGGCTAGAAATGACAGAGAAGAGGCTGTGTGTATAATGTTTCTTTCCTACAACAGAATACGAAACAGACACCAACTCATTTATATTGACAGAATCTGAGTATTGGCTTAGTTTATGTGTACAAGAACTTTTCCTTCTGTGTGATATCATCGGCTTTCCCTCAGGAGCTGTGAAATTACATAACTATTGAACAACACTGTGTTAAATCTCCCAAACTTGCAAGGAGGAATGTATCACCTGTCAGAGAGATGTCACTTTGGCTGACTGCTGAGTCCTTTGAAATAGGCTCTACCCTCCTTTGCGCATATTCACTGTGAAATGGTTTAACAGGACAACGCAATTTATTTCAGTTGACATAGCTTCTCAAGTAAATCAAAAAGGATTTGTTCTCTCCAATACATTAATTAAGCCACAAGTAAATTATGACTATTCAAATAAGTCCCTTGCTATATTTACCTGGGAGCATCTAGCTCTGTGTACCCAGGTACCAAATGTGTCATAGCTGCATTAGCTATGGGAGGAAATAAGTCCCAGAGGCCTTCTGCCTAACAAGTTTGTTTTCTGTCCAGTATTTCAGTTTGTATGATTACACAAATCTTTGTGCCAGAACAATGCACCCTCAGTAAATATAATTGTTCTACTGCTTTTTTCCTTTCACTATCTGAATTTGGTGTGCGGCCAGTCTTCGCGAGCGAAGATTTGGGAAAGGTCATTAACCCTTCGAGCCTGCGCAGTGGATTTTTTAGGTGAGACCCAGCGTGCGCTGAACTGAGCCCACCCTTTAATCCTGAGGTTCATCTGCCGGGGCCAAGCAAGCTTGGACAGTGGCAGTGAGGTCCCCAGGACGTAGGTTTGTTTAGAGTGACCTTCTCTTAGATGGATTGCCTTACAGGGCTGACGAGCTCCATCTGCCCGGGGGGCTGGGAATCGAACCCGGGTCACAGCGGTGAGAGTCCTGCACCCTAACCACTAGACCACCAGAGGCCCCATCTGAATTTAAATGTCTGTTTATATTGTGGTTCTGAACAACTA
Organism: Lepidothrix coronata; assembly: GCF_001604755.1. Lineage (NCBI taxonomy): Eukaryota > Metazoa > Chordata > Aves > Passeriformes > Pipridae > Lepidothrix > Lepidothrix coronata. Next base: position 1,939,829 of record NW_016690303.1, on the reverse strand, counting down.
ATGCTCCGTTGTGGATCTTACCTTCAGAGATCATGATCAGTTGTAAAATTCTTTCTCTGTTTTGCAGGCAGAAAAATGAATCATTGAAAAGAGTGACTGCATTCCAGACTCTGGATCTGTGTTTGTATGTTTGCATACTGTTCTTGACTTACTTTCATCGGTGAGTTGAAACCATGGGTGACAATGACTTCTCTTCATGGAAACTGAAAAAGAAGTTTTGGAATCCTATTTACACAGAAAACTGATCTGAGTTTGAGAGATGGATGAGTTTCCTTTGAGTATCACTGTGACCATAACTGCTAGTGACATACAAAGATCATTTTCCAAACAAGAACATTCAGTTAAAAGCATGTAGAGGAAAAGATTATACTAAGTAAAACTCTATCACTTTCTGCTTATCTAAGCTCAATCTTTTCTTACAAATGCCACTCTGTTTTGCTCCTCTTGGGTGCTCTGTCACTTCAAGATGACCTCAATAACACATTATATTTACTTACATGAAGACTATACATGTCTAAATGTTAAACATACACAGGGGTGCATAAATGTGGCTTAGATCTACAAGAGGACTCTGAAGGAAGATACATTTGGTCTTAAAGTAAGTTATGTGTCCCATCAGTGAAGACGATTAGACCTTTGGATGCTCTATTGTAATAATCTTTAAAATATATTTTTTTTTGAATGTCATGAAAATAACTCTGTCCAGCAGTGGGGAAATCTTTTACAATTTGGTTATGCTGTGGTAAGATGACCACTGTAACACTGGCTGTCATTTCTACTATGAAGAAAACCCCAGAAAAATAACTTTGTGCAGCTCAGTTGCATTACTGATTGTCCCTGGAGTCCCTAACCCATTAAGAATACATTGGCAAGACTTGCTCTGGACTTGTTGTTAGAAACTGAAACTGAGCAAGCTTAGCATATATGTGTATATGTATATATATGTGTGTGTGTGTGTATTTATATGTTTATATCCATACTCATTTATAGCACATGATAAAAAGGAGCTCATCTCATCTGTCTATCTTATATGAAGAAGTACTGAAGTATCAGACCCACTGTTGCAGTTTAAGCCCAGCTGTAAATTAAGCACCACACAGCAGCTCCTGCAATGCCCCCCTCTCCCCTCACCCCAGTGGACTGGTGAGGAAAATCAAAAGTAAAACTTGTAGGCTGAGATAACAACAGTTTGATTATTGAAAACAAAGTAAAATATATTAATAATAATAGTAAATAATAATGATAATGATAATAAAAAGGGAAAAGAAAAAAACAAACAAGTGATGCACAATACAATTGCTCACCACCTGCTGACCAGTGCAAAAACCCGTTCCAAACCAAGGTCAGCCCCACTTCCAGGTAACTCTCCCAGTTTATATAGTGGGCATGATATTCCATGATGTGGAATATCCCTTTAACCAGTTTGGGCCATCTGTTGTGGCTACGCTCCCTCCTAATTTTTTTTCTTTTGTGTACCTACTCACTGTGAGAGCATGAGACAAAAAAAAAAAAAAATCCCTGACTCAACAAAGTCCAAAAAATCAGTGTGTTATCAACATTATTCTCATTCTGAATCCAAAAAACAGCACTGTACCAGCTACTGAGAAGGAATTAACTCTATCCCAGCTGAAATAAGGACACACACAGATCTTCATAACTGGTGTTTTTCTGGCAAATTTTAAAAGCAGATATGTAAAAGTGCAAAATACATAAATCACCTCTGACGAGTCCAAAGAAAGGACGCTAAATTTTTTTAAAAAATAGTTTATAAGCCCAGAAGTCACACAAAGGTTACATTAAACCAGTTAACATAAGTGCTTCATTCATAAATTAAATGGGAGCTTTATTCATAAATTAATGAGACACAGAAAAAGTCTTTGATTGAATAGACATGCTAGCTAGAAGAAATACATACATGCTGCTTAGTGCAATAGAAATTAAAGAAGAAAAAATTTAGCTAACTATATTTTTCTGACCTAAACCAGTGAATCAATAAACCCTAAAAACTTGGGAAGAGTAAACCACTTTTTAACCTATATGGAACAGGTTATGGTTTAAAAAACAGTTTCCTTAGTGCTCCCTCCTGCACCCCTGTTGGTTTTATTTTCCGGCCACACTCCCTTACCAATTCTTTTAGTCTCTATTTACAGCATTTTGCTCAGTGAGAAACTCCCTGACTGTATTCATACCAAAAAATGTGGTTGGTTCTACTACATCACAGAGGTTTTGAATTTGCAGTGTGTATATATTGATTTTTTTTTTTCCTGAACAGGAAAGATGCAGTAATCACTGAATCAATCAATACTGACAATTGCCATATGGAATTTGCTGTTGTTACACATTATGTGAACTATCTTTTACTGAATTGACTTCTCTGAATTTTACCATTGTACCAGAATCACCAGAAAATTTCAAGATGAACAGAACTGTAAGCACCTTGAGTCATCTGCCTTGGAAGTTGACATTTGTTTGTACTTAATATTTCTTATTTCCTGTAGAATTGAAGGGCTTGTACCTTCAAAAATTCTTTTAAAAATGAGTAAGACATTTCTGCATTTTTCTCTGCCCAGAATTTGCAATTAAACTATTGCTTGCTTAGCCCAAGATTGCTCCCTTTGAAAGAAGAGGAAAATGCCAGAAGTATAATAGCTGATGTTTTAAACCTCTCTCTGGACTACAGCATCCATTTCCCTGAATCACACAGAGATGGGTCAACGAAAAAGACCCTGTGTTTATTCTGGTAGGAATCCTATTCACTGTCAAGGGAAACACTGTCTTCAAAAAAAAAAAAGACGTTTTAGATGAAAATTCCCAAAAGACTAAATCTCAACTCTGATACCACTATAGATTCAGAAATGAAGCAATTAAAAAAACTAGTTCAGGTGTTGTACAGACTCCCACTGTAATGCCAGATATTTTTAGTACTCCATAAGGATTCTCGCCTCGTGCTGAGTTGAACTGTATCTCTGTGTTCAGAGACAGGAACGGTGCATCCTGCACAAGGAAAGGGCATGTGATTTCATAAGAAGATGCAGAATACAGAGCAACAGAGGATGAGGTACAGACTCTTTCCTTACTCCATTCCTTTTTTTCCCAGGATTTTGCAGGAACTTGCTGAATGGAGACGTTGGTAGTGCCCTGTGGGGCATTACAGGGCAGCTCAGGAGAAATGCTTCTTATAGATAGACAGCTGAGGATTTTTTCCCTCCCAGTCACAGACATAAAAAAGGATATTACACAAAGAATAGAAAAAAAAATAAAGGACTGGAGATGTTATGTTATAGAGGGGCTGGACAGAAAGAAATAGTCAGCAGGACACCTGGATGTCAGCATGATGACGTCCAAATGTCCATCTGGTATCTATGCAGAGGATAATCAGAGTCTGGTAATCAGGGTTTTGAGGTATACTTGGAGAGTAGAAAGGAGGTTCTGAGTAGAGACAGGGAACACAGAAGAATCAGTTATGGGGGGAGGAGTTGGGGAAGTGGTGGTCAGAGACTTGTCTATCAGGAAATGTTTTAGCAGAGCAGTGTTCATGAGGCAGAGTTTCTTTGCTGTCAGTGGAGGAAGAACAGCAAAAAGCCCAACTTCATTGCTGATACTAGTTTTTTATTTCATCTGCTCATGTCCTCAACACTGCAAATGAGTTCATTCACTCAAATTCATTCCAGAATAAGTAAAGAAGCAAACTTTTATGTTTCTGATGTATTTGACACTGATGTTTAACTCTTCCAGTTTTTCATTTGAGAGTAGAATCAGAAGTAGCAGAAGTCTCAGGTTGTCTTTGTGAAATTTCCAGTGGCTTTTTGTTTTTTTTTTTTCAAGAAATGAAAGATGCAGAAAGATTGGATAATCTTTCAGATGTTTGGATGGTTGCTTGAATCAAATCTAATCCCCAAACCTTTCCAAACTTTTTTGCTGCAAAAGCATATTGACAAACAGACAGCCAAATGCGACAGAAATAGGCTCTGGTAACGTTTGTAATTGAATTATACTACCAGTAGAATGCTGAAAAAGAGGGCCAAAATAATAAATATAATCAGTCTGAAATTTGTAATCAAAAAATTAGTCAAAATTACTCTACAATCAAAGTCACTCCTTTATTCTTATGTCAACCCCTACTTGTATGGGACTTCTACTCTTCCATACTTTAGAAAAGTGATACTTTTTATAGCAGTTCAAAGGTTTAGATTCTGGCTTATTTATGACTTCAAAACATTTTATCTTCTTCTATAGGACTCTCATTGCTTTTCCACTGACCTATATATATTCCTTTCTCCTCTTCAGGACAAGAAAAATCTCAAGATGTTAGGGATGAGTGGTGTAATTCTTGGACACCTCCCTCTTGGTGTGCTCTCTGTTCTCCAGCTCCAGAGCAGGAATTGGTCATGGTACTCCTTCATTTATTCTTGGACACAAACTTTGTAAGTCAGAGCCAGATTTGTGGCCTCAGATTCTGCTTTAATCTGCTTAGACTTGTCTGGCTAGTTGAGTAATGTTTTGGAGGTGGAGAAATCTCAAGTAGAAAAAAAGGAGGAAAGTTTAATATAGGAGATAATATTAACCTTCTATTAACAAACCCCACACCATTCATAACACATCCACAGGACATGACCAAACGACATTTCATTCTCTCTTTTCACCCTGTCCAGTCAAAACATATTCTAAGTGAGACCAGCAAAGGAAATGTAGAACTTCAAATTCCAGCATGTGAAAACACATTAATCTCAGCAATGGAAGGGTTCCTTAATGCCTGATTCTTATCAAACCATCCTCTGCCATGTCAAGTGGTTAAGAAGTATTGCTTTCTGAATTCCAAAATAAATTATTCTTCACTTTGAGAGAAAAATGTGGGATTTTAGCTGAGAATTATTATTGTCAAAAAAGAGGGTTATTCTGTCCTTTCCTACCCAGACCTGTGCATTAGATGACTCTGCAAGTGATCATCCCAGTTACCATGTTTAATAAAACTGTTTTCAGGACACTGTTTTCACTTTGTGTGATTAGAATCTGCCTGATATAATATGGCATGAAGCAGAAGAGACTGAGATGTCATATCATCTTTACATCCTCTGAACAAGCAGGTCTTTTTGGGTTTCTGGAGATACTGTTTTGTGAGTGTATCCTTCTTATGAGATTTACTGGGGAAGTGTAAAAATCAGTGAGATAAGATGAACTACTCAAAATCATACTAAAGAGTGTGCATAGCTCATGAAAACACGATCTGAATGTAGGACTACACATTTCCTGGTAGATCTTCTGCTGGTCTTGCTTAAGAAAATTAGTGCTTCAGAAAGACTGATCGATCCTCCCTCTTACCATATATGCACATAGTCACACATGCGCTCAAGTAAGTGTATTTTTAAGATTTGTAAGATGTCTGCTGTGCTCATCACATCTTTATAAGGCCTATGCAAGGCAGAGGCACCAGTCTCCTTGTGCAGTTCTCACGGCATTCTCTTAGCCACAGAAACTGGGACACCCTGGCAGAGGTTGCCCATTCACTTTGCACAGATTTGGAGTGCAGCACTGCCAATCCCCTTCAGGCTGCCTCCCATGTAGTGCAGTTGGTTTTTCAGAGCTGATGTTATGACCAAATTTGGGCAGGTTTCCTGGGGACATCCCTGTCTGATGTCTTCTTGTCATGGGTTGACCTTGGCCGGATTCTAGGCACCCACTGAAGTCGCTCTGAGCTGGGAGAGGTCACACAGGCCAAACAGGCTCAACATGGGTTTAATATTAAAATTTATTACTAACAAGATAAGATCTAAAGAGTGAGAAATAAAATAGTCTTAAACACACTTTCTACCCACCTCTCCCTCCTTCCATGTTCCCTCTCCTCCCTCCATAGCAGTGCAGGGAGACAAGTTCACCCCTGGGGCAACAGGTCTTCCAAATCTGCTGTCCCGTAGGTCACTCTTCCATGGGCTGCAGGAGGACAGCCTGCTTCACCATGATCCTCACCATAGATTATGGGGGGGGGGCACAGCTTTGAGTCCTTCCCCTGCTCTGTGGGGTCCCTCCCATGGGTAACAGTCCTTGATGGACCTCTCCAACGTGAGTCCACCCCTCAGGCAGTAGTTCTTCCATATCTACTGTCCCGAGGGTCACTTCTCCATGGGGTGCAGGGGGGGTGTCTCTGCACCCTGATGGTCCTTCATAGGATGCAGTCCTTCATAGGGTGAGCTGTACCAATGTGGATTCCCCACAGAGCCATGAGTCTTACCTGGGAATAACCTGCTCTGGCATGGATTTTCCTCTCTGCGGGCCACAAGTCTCTTGAAGGACTCTGCTCCATCCTGGGCCTTCCACGGGGGGTAATGGCCTTCTTCCATGCATCCATCTGCTCCAGCAGGGGCTCGGCTGCACCATGGCTGCCCTGGCCCAGCCCGGCTTGACTTGGCTGGGGAGAAGGGGAGGGCAATGCCCGACGGCAGGGGCCACTCTGCCACCCTGGTCTAGCCTGCAGGGCACCCCCCCCCACCCCTCGCAGTTCACCTTGGGGGCTTTGGTGCTGTCGGTGCTGTTTGGCTCCTCGGGCACGACGGGCTCCAGCACGGGCTGCTCGTGGGGTGGGCCTGGGGGGCTGTGGGGCAGCTCTCTGCAGGGCTGCATGCCCTGGCCCTGGCCCTGGCCCCGGCCGCCCCTTTGCAGAGGCCACCGCTCAGCTCAGCTGGCACTGCCGATAGCAGCAGTGGCTCTGCCGGGGTGCTACTGCCTGCTCCAGGCTGGGTGCTGAGAGGCCGAAGCCGGGCTGCCGCCACACCCTCCCAACACTCCCGCGGCAGGGCAGGCAGCAGGGTCGCCTGGAAGCTTCAGTCAGCTCTCCCCTGGCTGGAATTCTTCTGCGCAACAACCTTGTTCTTAAATACGTTATCACAGAAGCATAATTATGGGCCCTCCATTGGCCAGCAGCAGGAAGTCCCTCCTGTAGCCAGCTATCATTGGCTTCACTGGGGGGGAACTTCTAGCAACTTCTAACCGAAGCCACCCTATGTAGACCCCCGCTACCAAAAAATCCAGTCACCTCAACCTATGACACTTCTTTATGTATTTGGTGTTATAGCAAGAAGGTGCTCAAAAATTTAAAACTGTACAGTGTGGCTGAGCTTTATTAGAAAAAGTAAAGGATAAATAAAACAAGTGAGTGTGCTTCCCAACCATGATACAAGTATTAAACATTCCTTGGAAAAACCTGGTGAATAGAGTAGGTAGAAATTGCCTCTGCATTGCAAATGGAGAAGTCAAGGCCTGAACTAAAGAAATCTACCAAAAACTATACAAAGACAGAAGGCTAAATGGAATTAGGAGTTTTCATCTCCAATTTCTGTGTTTATTCTTCTTAACCATACTGTTCATAATTTTTCACATACTGCCTTTTATTTTTCAGCACCAGTACTCAGCCTTGACAGAGAGCTTGACAGAGGCACTTTGCAGTCAGCTGGAGTCAGCCAGACACAAATAATCGCCTTGTGAATGTGTGGCATTTTCTTGTCCCATTCAGTTCAACTCTGTAAGTCAGAGTGTCTGCACAGCAACCTGCAGTGTATATCGTGTACTGGGTTAAAATGCTTCACTGCCATTGCAGCTTTCTGCAGCTCTGTTTGCTAGTGCACTTCATCAACTGGCTATGCAAAGAAATTAAAACCTATTTTAGCAAGCAACAACACAGGATGTACTATCAATAAAAACGAAAGAATGCTTTTATACAAATATTTTCCCTAGACATAAAAAAGGAGGAACAACTATCTCAGATCAACCCAAAAATGAAAGCTTCAGCAGTTAACCAAACATCACTTCCAGGAGAAAATATCAATTACTTTGACGTGAAGGGCATAACTTTCATGGCATTTGATAAACAGAATTCTAGCACTAGTATCTACATTTATGCAAGGAATCTGTTGGAAAGCTTGCCTGGAGTAGGGTAAAAGGAATAGGAAATTGTGGCTGGTGAACACAAGACATTGCCTGAGAACAGTTTGTTTTGTTCTAGCTCAAAACATGTTACTCACTGCATTGACTGTTCCAGACCCACTTTAAATGCCTTTTGCATAAATTCTCATCATATTGAGTTATTTGATGATCTAGGCTGCCAGTCTAACTTATTACAGATGAGGCAGTAGAAAATACATTTCTATTTCCTTTCTCTGGTTCAACACTGCACATTTATTTACATCTCCTGGAAGACTGAAGAATCACCTGTTACTAATATTTCACTTACTTTTGACAGATGTTAGAACCAAGTGGTATTTTCTAAGCATCCTTGGGTCTGCATTCTGTTTTCTCACAGCAATTTCCACTTCCTTTTCTGCTTTTTTGTTTTGTTTTGGTTTTTTTACAATGCTCAGTGAGATACATCCGATTTTTATACGTATTATCCTCCTAGAGCAAACATCTTAAAGCACAAAATTGTATCTCTGAAGCACCACACCAGTAGGCTCAGATGGCTTATTCTAGCATTTATATTTTTTAAAGTGTGCAGTAACTCCAGTGAAGTCAGAAGAGGTACTTTGTAGTGAGTGGGATTTTACACTCTAAAGTTACGTAGTGAGTTTTGGTATCCGGAGGTACTCTTTGATAGAGTATACCCAGAGAAGTTCATCAAGGGGAAGCTCCCAGCAGCCAGGTTTCCACTGGCAATTGCAGAATTGTTTTGGAAACCTGTGCCCAGTTCTTTTTGCATTCTCTTCCAGTGAACCAGCTCAATCAGAAAGTTGTTTGGAGGGAAATTGCAGTGGCACTCGATTGTTAAATATTATTTTATCACCTTCATGTGTCCCATATAGCTTCTACAACTAGGTCATTTGATTCTGCTACTGCTGGCTAAATAATAATTTTGGTATCACTCCTTACCAGTATCTTAATTTCTGTGAAGAAAAGAGAGAGATTGGGATTCATTATCTTGTTAGAGTAAGAATTTTCCTAACAAGTATTCCAATCAGTTCCTCCAAAGAAACATTGATATCTTGCCAGCAGCAATCACTTCAAAAAAACCCAAACAAGCCCAAACCACCCCAAACTCACTGAATCACATGCCACTATTTATCAAATCCATTTTTCCTCAAACCACAGATCACATATCATATTGCAAATCATGATGTAGCAGACCAAACACATGGACAGGTAAAGATGTAATGTCATATTTTCTAAGTTTGAAGGGATTTATCAAGTATGCTTTTCTGGGTCTTTAGGCCTGGTCCTTTTCACTCTTTCTGCTAAAACTTCATTTCTCGGGAGAAATATTTCCTCTAGAAAGCTTCCTCTCATGGCCAATCATTTGAAATTGTTGGCCAAAAGGAGAGGCCATCTTTGTTTTTTTTCAAATGTGCATTTTCCAGCTAGCAGGAAAGTCTATGGGTTTGCAGGTACCTGTCTCTATGGCAGAGTGCCTGGGGGCTCTGGTACTGCTGGTTGTCCTAGTGGCACTGACCCTTGAAATTCTCTTTTGTATCCTACCAGGTCCAGCTGTAGAACATCTGCATAATATGACTTTCATTAGTGTCTTTCTGGAAGGCGATCTTTAAAATGAGGTCAAGTAGATGTCCTATGCACATACAGTACATGAGTGGCTTTTGGCACTGGTAAATTGATCTGTGTAGTAAAGTGACTGTTTAAAGTGATAATAACTAAAATTGTTCCAAAAAGTTAAAAATCAATTTACTTTATTGTAGTGGGTTTGTAACCCTCCCTGGGAGGGAAACAGAACTAGGACACGTCACCTGATGTATATTTTACCAATAAGCTATTCTGTACCATGTTACGTCAGCTCAGATATAAAGAGATGAGAAGGAAACAACTCTGGCTCTTCTCTTCTGGGACGACTGCGCAGGACAGACGGCTGTTTTCGGAGGAGGAAAACAGCTTTCGTGGGGAAGTAGTCTTTAATGTTAGTTTTCCCTCTGTGTATAGTGCTTATAGTTCTTTTTTTTTCTTCTCTGTGTAAATATAAAACTGCCTTTATCAGCAGCCTCCGTTCCTCCTTTCCCCCCTTCCCTCCTCCTTCTCTCTTTGTTGGGGGGGGGTTGGGAGGACACTGAGTGTTCAGCCAAAGTAACCGATAACATTTATGTGTGAGCTTGCCAACCAGAAAAGGCCCAAGACTTTATTATTTAGCAACTTTCATTCCAGTTTTTCAATCTGTATATAGACTTTTTAGCAGAGTGGGCATTGTCATTTTTTAAAAACATACTTATGTAACCATAAAACCAAACCAGTTGAAAACTGTAATGTCAATGTCCAAAACATGTTAGGCATCAGTTCAAGAACTTGGAACAAAATTACTTACAACTCTTTCTACCCATTTTTGCAATCAATTTGTAAATCAGGTATTTGGCTCCAATTCAGACAGTGACATTCTGTACTGTTTGTTTTATTATCTTTGATTAATGTTTTTCAGGCAGTTTGAAATTTTCAAGTGAAAAGAATTACAGGAAAGTAATATGATGAGAACATATGATACAAAAGAATCAACTTTTCAACAGGGTTTGAAATCCATCATGGCATCTACTATAAAGGAGCATTTGTGGTAGTATTGAACTAAGCAGAAGCTCAAATGATTAATCAGAAAGTTACTCTATCTTCCTTGACTTTAGTTCAAAGATTATGTAATTTTAAGGATTTCGTCATTAAGTTGTTCTTGTTTAAGAATTACTTCACTTGTAGATTTTTGACTGAGTACTAGACGTATTGAATCAGGCAAATTCCACGACAAACATAATTTCTAGAAACAACCCCCTCCCCCTTGTTTTGGTTATCTAATTAGTGTGAATTAATCAGTAGAATATGAAGGACGTGGACAATGCAGACCAAACAAAATTGATTGCCAGACAAAATTTCATCCATAAGTCACTGGAAGATTTCTCTGTATGGTGGTGGTAGATATGACCACTAATAATTTAAACAGCCAATATTCTTAAAATAGAAGATTTTCTTATTAAAAATATCATGGAGTCCTATGTCTATTGATTCTTTAGACATTTACATTGGAAAGAATATATTGAGATAAACCAAGTCTAATTACGATATGACATTTTGTGACACTGTGATACCTAATAATCAGTTAAGATTGTGACTCAGAAACTAATGTTTCTGTGTAACTTGAAATCTGGCATTCAGGAATCCTAGAGTTGTGCAATCATACATGGAAATTTAGTATATGCATGGGGGGACAAATATCTTTGGTTTAGAATTACTTTTTAATGTGCGATGCCTGGAACTGAAGAGCCCATTCTAGAATAGAGATATTTTCAACCCATTCACATCTTAGAACAGAAGTTTTAGTTAGGATTGTATATAAAGTAAAAAGGTCCTGTAATTTCATTACTTCAAATACTTATAATTATTTAAAACACAAAATCATACCATTTTATAAAAGCATCGTCAAATACAACAAACTTCAAGTGTGCTTCCGATACGTAATTCTGGTTTCTTATTAAGCACTGCTTAGCGTGTAATTTATGGCTCACTAAAGTGGCCCAGATTCCCTAGACCTAAATAGCATTCAGACAGTTTAAACCTCAATCCCCGGGGAAAGGACACAGAATGAAAACTCTGTTCCTGCAGGCACTGTGACACTGCAATCTGAGCTGGGCTTCCCAAGCTGGCAGAAGTGCAGAAGGCAAGGCGTAGAAGAAGGACGCTGACATTTCTGTGTCTAAGGCCTGTGCAGCGTAGTCCAAGGAGCTGGGTCCTGCCAGATCCAGCACCACAAAGGGGCCTGCCACGGTCCAAGGCGGGATGGGGCCGTTACACAGCACGGACGGATCCTCAGTTGAGGTAGAGGTGCAAATGGAATACCTTATTGAGGTGTGCCTGGGGTTTTATGAGTTTAGGCGGGAAAAGGGCTAGAACATGGGGAGGAGCATGAGACAGACAAATGGGGGAGCAAATCGGGGTAGGGACACAGGCAAAGGGGGAGGAACGTGGGAGGAACCGGGGGAGGAAAGGGCAAATGGTAACTGTCTCCTCTCTGCAGCTTCTTCAGTCTGTTAGAGAGGGGAGTGGGGAAGCAGGGAGCAGGTAAAACTCGTGGCAAGCCCGGGCATGCCCAGGCTGTGCACTGTGTAGTGTGGGTACAATGCGATACACATATCTGAAACCACATAATAACGGTAAAGTCCATATAATAAAGTCCTGTCAATTGCTGTATGCCCTTCTCCACGCCTGGAACCGCTTCCATCCTGAATCTTGCTCCTTCACAGGGGCCGGCACTGGGAAGCCCCTCACCCCAAAACTCACCATCTCCGGTGAGTGGCAGGATGAAGAAAGAGAGGTTACTGGCCTAGATAGTGACTATGTTTACACCTTGACACATCAGAACTATCTGATCTTAAAGCTTATCCTATCTAAGGTATTGCATGGGCTGTTTCTGTAAATGTCTGCATGGTATTGTTACAAAACTATCTAAAGTTCTGTTTCTGCTTCACTGGAGCAGGAAAGCTGCAGGCTATGAGCACTCCAGGTAATGATATAAACATGTCCTTCATACTTCCATATTTTCAACTTTTAACAGCACTGCGACATGTCACCTTTTGATCTCTGGTAAGACAATTTCTCTCTATAGCTAAAATAATAGCATTTTTATATATATATATATATATAACTTCTGTTTTTGCAATAATTTCCTTTAGGAAGGAAAAAAATTACTCTTGATTACATGTGTGCTAAACCAAACAATAAAAATTATACACCAACATTTCAACAAGTACCTATCATCGTAATGTTTATTAGAGTGGTAGAGTTAAGCATAACCAGCAATAAGTATTTTTGTGGGTTTTCAGGAACTTGCTCCTCATGCAAATTTTTCAAGATATGTTTGTGCACTATGCTTAATGATGTCTGGAACAATGAAGCATAGTGCAGAAAAATAATAATGCTAAGTTCTCTTACAGAGCAATTTCACAATAATTTTAAAAGAAATTTTAGTCATTTAGGGACTACAGGTTTAGGCTAATCATATTTAATGAAATTTTTTCTAAAGTCTATCCTGATATCATCAGCAATTCTGGTTCACAGATGAGGATGCAAGTAAATAGAAGGGAAATATTTTCCAGAGCCATTAAAAACATTAGGCAAGGAGAAAAAATACAGCTGTGGGAAAATAAGGTGATTATTTTTCAAAATATATTTTATCATATTTTCTCTATTTTTATGCTACCGCAATGAGTACAAAGTTATATGAGTTACTTACAAATGTCTCTTTGAAAGTTGACTTGACTTCAGTAGTATATTGCTTACCAAATATTTTCCTCATGTAAGGCAATACATGGGGTTAATTTGTTGCTGTCCATTGCAATGGTAATCATCATTGCTTAAAATTAAAAATATGTTGTAAGTAATTTTAGTTCACCGAAACACAGATATCCTGGAAGACAATATTGTATAAAGTGTATGGAATTACTATCCAATATGTTGGTGGACAATCTGAGAGGTGAGATGGGGAATCGCATTTAATTTATAGAAGTACAAACAATATGCAAGAAATTGTCATTGTGCTGTCATAATGCAAGTGACGCTGACATTTTTGTGGGGCATGCAGAAGGAATTAATCAAATTTTACAACCCAGTCAGGATATGTGAGTGCTGGATAAATATACACTGTGAAAGTGGTGGTATAACATCATTGCCAGTGACAGCTTGCGTCACAAAAACCAAAGTCTGAATAGGAACAGCAATTTCTCTTCTTTCATTCAGATGACATCAAAGGTCCATGGGAAATTTGTTTTCATTAACACATTCTTCACTGATGGCAGCAGGAAAAACATTTTTGGTCTGGAAAAAACAAATCAACCTTTTTTGAAGTAGTGAATATTCATAAGTTTTTTTTGATTTAAAACTTCTTAAACATATGGTTTGCATTCTGATGGATTAGAGACTTCAAAATCATTATATCACATTTTCATGTTTTCATTACAGTGCTGCCACAAAGGCTTCCCTCCCTGCCCCTTGAAGAGCTTTTTCTAATGCAGCTGAGACCTTGGCTCCAACAACAAGCATGAGGTAAAGCCTTCACTGGGACTCCTGACCATCATAGGGTGCGAAAGGCTATCACAAGGTTTTCTTTTGTCCTACGTACATGAAATGGCTCATGCAAAATGGAATCCCAGAACAGCTGAGGGTGGGAGAGGCCCTCTGGAGACCATCTAGTTCAACCTCCCTGCTCAATGCAGGGTCAGGTGGAGCAGAGAGCTCAGGGCCATGATCAGTCAGATTTTGAGTATCCACAAGGGTGGAGATGTCACAACCTCTCTGGGCATCTTCCCATGTTCAGACAACCACATAGTGAAAAAAAGGCTTTTCTTATGTTTCAGTGGATTTTCCTGTATTTCACCTTGTGCCCAAAAATTATCGTATGATGAAACTATTTGTAGTTGCAAGAGGTCTTTCAAATTGCATGACTGAACCAAACAAAGTCATTCTGGGAGGTTACAAGAGATACTACCTAAAGAAATTAATGCACAGGCAGGTATGCTCAGTGTTAAATTTTGAAGCAAGTGAACTGTCCAAATAGAAGAGCAAACCTGGCTTAAAACACAGCCACTTTTCACCTGCTCTGGATTGTAAGGATGGAAGTCTCAGCTGATACTGGCAAGGTCATATGCTGCACAGACAGCTCAGCAAACCTTTTCTCATGCAGAATTAATGATCAGGGTATGAAACCACATGGTGGAACAGTTATTTAGGCACTAACCTACTCATACTTTTGCCTTGATGGTTTGTCTGGCCAGAGAACTGTCTGGATGTGCTCCCTAACAATGATAACGGGTTTGGTGAGTTCCCTAGAGAGACAAACATGAGTATTCAAATGCCAGAGCAGCTCTGAAATGCAGGGCACAATTGAGTGCCTGCAGGTTTCCTTCAGCTATCTACGATCACTTTGTTAATCTCCTCTTGGTCAAACCACATGAGAAGTGATAGTGCTCTCTGTATAGCAAAATGCATATGGTCTTGAAAAGATAAAAACTAAAGATGCCTTGTTGGGTTGTGGGTATGATAGTTCATTTGTGGCTGAAAAGATTTTTGTCCACTACTGTGGATCTCTTTTCAGCAAGACTAACAATATCATCCTTTAGTCTGAGCAGTGCCATATATTCACAGGTCTCAGAGCAGCAGAGTGGCCACTTTATTTGAAAGTGGGAGCATAATGTTGTTCAAAGACTCGGCCCTAGAAACTATGAGATTTTTATCAAGACATGCTGAAATGTGGAAGGGAACTTCTCAGTAAGCTTATTAGTGGCCAGAGATTTATTTGTTTTCAAAATTCTGGCACCTGACCAGTGCTGTTTGCTCTCACTGTACACAGTAAGCAAATGTCACCAAATTCTCTATACATCAGCATTTAGGAGGTCCACAGGCAAAACTTTTAAATACAAGATGTTCATGGGTCACTCAGTTTGTAAGTGAAAGCCTGAATGTTATCTCAGCTCCCTGAAAGTCATTCCATTGGTGTGGATTTCCAGGGACAGGCCTAGAGGAATGGAGGTAGCAATGGTCAGGCAGAGTGAGAAGAAAGCAAGGACCAGACTGCTGACAGCTGTAGCAGAGAACAACTCTGTCCCAGTCATACCCCCTTCAATCCTCAGCTCCATATGCTGAAACTAAACCAGTGGTTATGAGTGGAGCTGTAACCAATGACAATATCCAGGAGACTGGAGACACGGCAAATGAACCGTAGGAGAAGACTGGAGGAAAAAAAGGACAGAGGCAGTGGCATGTGAACCACTTTGATGGGTTGAATGGGGAGGGCGGAGGATCAGATACAGAAACCTCAAACTTGCCAACCTGGGCAACAGGAGGATAGCTCACATGGGGCCTGAATTCAGATGAAGAGAAATAGTCTTCTCTTTGTCCAAGCCAAGAAGACCTTGAAGCACAGCCTCACGTTTCCCATGTACTTTAACTGCCAAAATGAGTAAAACCTGGAGAG
The DNA here is from genome assembly GCF_001604755.1 of Lepidothrix coronata. NCBI lineage: Eukaryota > Metazoa > Chordata > Aves > Passeriformes > Pipridae > Lepidothrix > Lepidothrix coronata. Next base: position 1,923,904 of record NW_016690303.1, on the reverse strand, counting down.
AATGCCTCTGTGTTTCCTGTAGGCATACCCGTGGTCAGGATCACCCATCTGTGGACCCTAGAAGGCCTGGGGATGAGGCGGGTGCTGGGAAGTTCAGTATGACCAAGGCTCAGGGAGCCTTGCACTGCCCAGAGGTAGATATTTATAGGCTCTGGTGGTAACTGGCAAAAGCTAAGGAAACGCAAAATGACAAGCAGAGCCTTTGTTCTTCTATGTCTCTCACCTGTGCTCAGTGCTACCTGCAAATATGTCCTCTCTTTTCTCAAAGGAGGCAATTGAAAAAGGTTTTTAGTTGACTCTCTAGAGTTTTCCTGCACAGAGATGGAGGTATTATATTTCTGATTTGTCCTTGTCTAAATTTTTTACATTATATTTTTTATTAACTCTAGAAACACATTATAGAAGAATACAGTAAGGTTTAGCATGCTAAGTCACAAAGCAGAGCTTGGTCCTTCAAATCAGATGTTGTTATACATTCAATCCTAAGCCTTCCCTTCTCCAATTGAGTTTACTTCTTTTCTGTGTGCAATGGATAATGGAAATGACACAAATGTCTCCTGACTGTGTATGTTTCTCCTCTTCTGCAAGTTGGGTCCCTTGGTGCTTGAAAATTCTTTTCAGGAGTTTTTTTATTACATATGTTGAACACGTAGCAAGTATATCTATAGCCCTAGAGTGAGTTGTGAGGTGGCAAAGAGAAAGATTTACTGTCAAGAGGCCTAAAGTTATAATTATTGCCATTTTGGAGAAAGAGGAGCTTTGCTTATGCAAGTGTTTAAAATTGACCAAGCAAATACTTTTAATGCCTTTATTCCTGTTACCCTCTCACAAATATTTGTTGGAATCTGGTAATTTCATTTCACTCGAATAAGCACCAGATTCCTTTGGGGAAAAGATTGGCTCTAGGCAGACGATCTGTTTAGCCAGCTTCTTTTCTTTAGAGGGAAAAGAAAAAGATGTCAACACAAACACAAATCTGTGATTGATGAGCTGTTTCAGGACAGCAGGGAATATTTCCAATTTTAATTTGTTTTGCCCTTTAATGATGAAGAAAATAAGGAGATCCTGAAAGCTTATTTAACTTACTTAAACTTACTTATTTGCTGGCCTCCTAATGGCTAGACTTCGGCCAAGGATAAAATAAATAAATAAATAATATTTCTTCTGTTAAGCCAGGGAATTTTTTTACTTTTAGCTTAGTTTTCAAAAGGCGTTATTTGCATTAGTACACAGCTGTGCCAGCCTGGCATTATGAATATGATTAAGTGTGTGGTAATGAGTCCTTGAACATAGTGTATTTGGGGTTTTTTTGACCAGTTAGTCTAGCACAAAACTGACAATTCCTGTGGGCAATGTCAGCTCAGAGACCAAGAACCCAATGGTGCCAGTGACCAACATCTGGTCTAGTTTCTTAGAAAATCAGGATTGATTTTCTAAGAATAACTGAGCACTTTAACCAATAGGGATAGATTGGTTTAGGAAGTGGGTTTCTCTTCTTAGACTTGTTTCCTTGTGATTAACAAGAAGACACTCATTAGGAAAATGGATTTGAAACTTGATAGCTGTCACTCATGTCAGTTTAGATTTGTATAGACAAATTTATAATATTCAGTCCTCTAAGAAACAAATTTTCCCTTAGAACTTACATGGGTAAAGAAAGAGAAAAGAAAGGCTTTTACGTCATCACAGTATTGCTGTTTCTCATCTAGAAAAACCAGTGAAGTCTTCCCAAGAAGACCTTCCTGATTTCCTGCCTCTTTTTCCAAGCATTTGACTGATTTACTTGATCATTCCTTAGGAATGTATTATTTTCAGGAATTTTGCCCATTTGGTTTGCTAAAAAAATGTAAGTGTAAAATTATTGTTTATTTGCCTGCCCTTATGTGTTTAAAATTTGATTCAAAATTGTTTTGGAAAGATCAAAAAACACTCTTCTACTGTATTTCCTGTGTGGGTCTTGATTTTATCTAAGTTCTTTTTTAAGGTTGCAGTAACTCTTACAGTACAACAGATTTCATTTGAAAGAAGGAAAGAAGTGTTTTCTTTGCTTTGCATGTCTAGTGGATGAACTTGATTTTGCCTTTCTCCTTTTTATCTCACAGACCTGTAAGGTTTCTCCTACTTCGTGAGAGGAGACAATGCTATAAGAGAGCACATAAGGGATACTGCCTTGGTTCATAGCAGTTACATAAAGGAGGAGGAATGAGGAGGAACCATGTTACCAGGCAGCACCTGCAACAGGTAGAGCTCCTATTTGTACTATAACTCTTTCCACACTGGCTGAGTGGTCTTTCAGCTGCTGAGCCTGTGCTCCAAACAGAGTTTCTTTGAAAATGAGCAAAGTTCAGCTCAAGCCTAAAAATCCCAAAGAGCATGGATTGTCTAAGTCTGAAAGTGCTCAATGTGTGAGACATGACAGGTCACACTGTACTTCAGTCAAGTCTTGGATCATTGCACTTGACTTTCAGCTTATTACCCAGGGTGTCTCTGACTAAGAGGAGCATAATTTCCTTATCACCACATGTGGTACCATTGGAAATTGGATTTCCCGTTCCATCAGCAACACTTTGCAGTCTCAAAGGAGAGGATTGTCTTTATATTTTAGTGTCTCTTGCAATACAGAGTTCCCTCTTTCTTTTACAGAGGGGTGTACAGCAAAGGTGTCAACAAATTGCAAAAGGGCTGTCTTTGGGTGTGGTTTCAGTAAGCCCCCTTGATAAACATGGAACCCTTCCTAGACACTTCTCTGCAGCCAAAGATTTAAATATTCAAATAAATATATTTAATGACTCAACGATGTTCTCCTTCATTGGTGTGAATTTTCCTTTACTCGCCAGAGAGAGCTGAGAGAAGAGCCAAGTGGCTCGAATCATGATAACCATGTTGCCAGTAAAAGGTGATCTGTATGTTTTGATTGGCAAAGGCACTAAGGAACGTACCAGCTGTGAATTATTTCTTCTCCCTGAATAAAGGGGTTTGCAGGACAACTAAAAATAAAGTCAAATTATCTTGGGCTGATAATGATAAGGAAGTTGAGGAAAATATTGAAAAGAGCTGAGAAAAGTCCAGAATTATCTCCACCACGATGTTTAAAATTATGCACAATTACCATCTATAGTCAAGCTACAGACTGCTCTACACATCTCTGAGGAAGAGGGAGTGGATGAACCTGAATGAGGACAACGACTCAGGAAAACCTACATCCATTCTCCTGACATAGCCAATATTAGATTTTCTAAAGAAGACTGTGTATGTGGGGGAAAGCTGTGAATTAGCACTCTTCGTAAACTATGGAAAATCTTAGTCAAGGCATGGAAGTTGGAGATGCAAAGATCTTGTTAATCCATCTTATTCAGATTTATCTCCAGAAGGGCTCTCTTGTTATATTTTCTAGTGGTTCATCTAGCCTCACTTCAGTTCATATCTACAAGGTTATTACTTTCTCCTGCTTTTTAGGAATAGTGATTATGCAAAATGGGAATCCAGGCTTAACTACTAAGAAGTGGCATCAGAATGCATAGATGAACAGAGAAGGTCATTAAATCCTTCTTCTTCTGATGCCATGGGGTGATAACCACTGAGAGAAGGTTGGCCAGAAACTGTGAGGGGCCCAGAAGTGAACTGCTGCTATGCATCACCTGTGGCCAGCTGTTGTCTAGGTGATGCTGTCTGTATTGAGGCACAGCTGGAAGGAAGAGAGGATCCCAGAAAAAAATATGATACTTTTTACTTTCACTGGCAGGAGAATGCCTTACACATAAACCATGAGAAAGGCTTTGTTAAAACAGAAAACCCCATGTATTTTTCAGGTCAAGCTACCATGTAAACCATAACAGAAATTTCTTGCAGGTATTTCTGTTTCAGGTTTTTGGGTGAAGCAGGAAAAACTTTACAGATCTCCAGATCTAAATGATGCTGGTGCCATGAGTTCAGAAGAATCTCAGACATAAAATTGCTGAACTATCACATGTGGCAATAATACATAGTTTGAACCTTCAGCAATACCAAAGAAAGGAAAGTTGATAAAGATAACTTAAGTCCCTGAAGAATGGTCTAATTTTTCACTCTGGAAAATCAATAGAAAAACTTTATAAAGAGTAGAATAAACAGATACTGGATAACACATTGCAGAAAGGAACAGGCAATATGGATGTTATCAAGGCAGTTACACCTCACAGAGCTGTTGGAGTCCTTTGTAAGTAATATATGTGGATCCATGTAGTATATATGAACTTTCTAAAAGCTTTCAGCAAGATCATTAGCCAGAGGTCTTAAAAAACCTAAAAACTCCTAAAACCCTCTCCAAAGAGGAAAGAAGCCCCTTTGGGACAAATAACTGCTAAAAGATAGAGAATGAAAACTTTTAGCGTTAGAATGAGGTTACTAATGGAGCCCCATGAGAGATGAATTACTGCAGGCTGTACTGTTAAACACACCCATACACAAATAGAGAGGTGATGAAGTCTGAAGGTGATTTGAAATACTCAGGGGAAAAATGACAGTAAGAAGCTGGAGTGTGATATCACACTATTGGGCAACAGGGGAATAAAATTACAGATGAAAAGTAATGTAAATACTGCACAGGGGAAAGAGGTGGGGGCGGCTACCAGCAATCACTTCAGACACGGCTTGTTTTTTATACTTTTTCCCAAAGTACCTGTAGATAGCTTCTGTTGGCCAGACAACAGATGGATGAATTTTCAGTCTGAACAAATGTGGCATTTTGTTGTGGTTAGAAATTTTAATGGAAAGATCGGGAAGAGATGCAGATTTCATGAGTCCACTTTAAATGTTTTTTGCTTTCTTAACCTTTCTGTGGTGATGAATGTTATCTTAAAATGTTTGAATCATTACTACTGTAATACTGACAGAAGACAGACTTATAGGACAATACATATAAATTGTGTCATTCTCACCATGCAATCCAGAAAACAGAGGAAACTCAGATGAGGTTGCAGTGGCAATAGGATTTGGGAATATAAGCATGTATAAATACTTGAATGCTTCTGTTTTATATAATGTTTTATATAAGACTAAAAAATCATGATTTAAATCTCTTGAGAGTTCACTTCTGATCCTGTGAAACATTCACTTCTGATTCTGTAAAACACAGATAAAATATTGTATTTTGGACCAGAAATGAATTTTAATACTAGCATGGCTAAATCTAGCATGGATGATTATATTCTGTTTATGCAAATATAAAGTTTTAACCTTTTTTTCTTTGCGTATGTTTTTTTTTCTTCCCAGTACTCATGTGTTTCTCTACAGATGCTGTATTGCACTTGCATTTGTTATATTACCCTGGTGATTTAAGAGGTTTCTTTCTGTGCCATTTTGAGAAGGATCAAGGTTCTCTGGTGGGCAAGAGTGAAAAACATCATCATCAGTGCCTTGTTCAGGGCCTTTCAGTCTGACGCTATCATAGACCAAAACTTGTCTGGCAGTGGCCTTTATGCATCAACACTGGTGAAAGGAGCAAGGGGGTAGGAGGGATTTGCCACTTGAAAACCATGTCCTCACTCAGGGCTGTCATCTAGAAAAGTCTTAGCTCTCCTTCTCCTCTGTTGTAGTCCATGTATTGGGTGGAAAGATGACATCAAAGAGACGTATCTACGCTCAGAGACAGAATTCTGTGTTCTCCCTAGACCATCCTCTGCATATGAAGAGCCACAGTGGAATAGATACTGTTTACTGTGCCCTCTTGGCTGGCAGAACCATGAAGTGAGGGTCATCTTTTCTCCTATTGATTTTTATTTCTCCTCTATGCTTTCCCCTAAATATCATCCGTTCTATACTGGAATGTGCTGCACACGTTTGCAAAGCATTATCTTGCGTAAATCATAAGCTCAAGGGTTGTGACCCTTGTATAGCAGTGAGTGGAACATGGTCTATTGCTGAAACAGAACCTCTGGAAAGGGAGGAAGAATAAATCAGAAATTTGTTTCTGTATGGTGAAGTAGAAAAAAAAATATGGGAAGAATTCCCCTTCATAAGCTGTATATCATACTTGTAGTTTATTGAGCCCAGAACAAAGGTTTCATCTGTATTTTCTTTCTATTACAGCTCATGAACTCACAACTGGAATTTGCTTTTCATAAAAGAATAAAGGAAGAAATAAAAAAAAAAAAGGTGCAATGAGCCAGCCCATAAAACAGTATTGGATTCTAAAATTATATTATAATTGGAATTTTTAAACCTATGTAGAATTATTATTATGCCGAAATATCTGAAATAGGATGTTTTCAACATAGAAGTTAAACAAAAATAAACACCAGTAGTATAGGACAGGAAATTACAAATTGAAGCACTCAGTTTAAAAGGGATTATGGCTAATGTAAAATAGGCCTTTTACTTAGCACTGCTCTGCTACTTTGGCAACTGTGCACCAGAAGGCAGTTACATTATTTGTGGCTATAAAATGCTATGAGCAAAGTCATGTTACAGAATAATTAAGTTGAGAAAATAAACTTTGTGACGAGTCCTCTTACACCACCACTTAGGCTTGTTCCTGCCTCAGCAATGGTGATAAAGAAAGGAAAAACAGAACAAGCTCCTTAAAAAGGGGGCAAAAGCAGAGTGCCATCTGTGACTCTTCAGTTTATCTTCAGTTCTTCCAATCCCGGGTCTGGGCTGGTTTTTTTTTTCTGAGAGAAGGAATAGCTCTGGTTTCCAGTGAGAAAAGAGCACATAGAGCCGTCAATGCCTGTTGAGGACCAGCGGGTCCAAACAGGTAAACAACAAAGGGACTGCAGCTTTCCCAGGCTAGGATCCAGCACTGTCTCCCCACCCCTGACTTCATGAGTGACCCAGAAAAGAAAAGGAGTAAGAGGAGCAGAACAACCAAAACCAAGGCAGACTTAGCAGAGGCAGAAATGGACATGTTTGCACTCCTACGACTGTGCTGGTTGCCCCATGAAGATGCATACCCAGCCACTGGAGCCTGTAGGGCTAATTCTAATCTAATCTGATGTTTTATGGCACTGCTGTTACACTGCCATCAGTTCTGGTGCATTGCAAGACCGCAGTGAGACCCTAAATTAACTGCTTAAGCATTGAGAATGTTTACTAAGTATAGAGAGACCTCTTGCATGGACAAACATTTCAGCCTGTAGCTGCATCAGTTATGGTTCAAAGCAAAGGGTTTAGCCTGTCCCAGTGAAAATGTTGCTTTGTAATCATTCATATCTTAATTCTTTAGAATTTATTACAGGGCTGGGAAAGAAGCATCATGTGAGATAGAGTGACAAAAAGATGTATGGGAAGAACCTGTGATTATTAACTGAAAAAATTCAGCATAGACTGTAATTCCACCAGTGTGACTATGCTGATTAATGCCAACTGAAGCTGATTGTTTGTTTGCTTGTGTTAATTGCATTTAAAAAGTAAAGTATTCATTTCTAATCCTCATGTTTGCAGAGAAGTGCTTGAAAACGTAAGTGCATCTAATTGTTAGAAGAAGAAGAATGCAATTATAAGACAACCTAATGGTATTAGGTTAATCTCATGGTACTTAAAGAAAATGATTCCTAATTGTTTTCAGACTATTTTGAGAATTTCATAGGAGTTTTGTAAAATGGTAGTTTTCCCTCTTTTTTGTTGGTTTTTTTTTTTTTTGGTGCATCTTTCAAACAGTGTCAAAAGGCAGTAAACATTACTTAAGGTAAGCAATCTTTAGCATAAAAATTAGGCAAGTTTGACAGAAGCAGATCTAGTGAATGTAGTAAGAAAATTATGTTCTGCTTTTCTGGAGAAATTGATTGGTTCCTAAGAATTTTGGACTCATGAATTTGAAAATATATTTTCCCAAAATTTCACACTAAAATATTTGAAACCTCTTTTGATTGAACAACCAGTAAGAAAAGAATTTAAATCCATGACCACACTGAAATTAGTTGCAAACTTCTAATTCTTTTCAGGAGGACTTCTAATTGAGATTCGTTGCAAACTTCTAATTATTTTCATTTTTCCAAACAATTTAACGTTGTAAAGTGTACTGGTTTGGCCATAATAGAGATTGAATTCTCCATTCACCAGCCAGATACAGAACAAGAAGCAGCATGTACAGTCTACCAAACCTTTTCTTGCTTTTATGGCTTGCCTTCAGTGGTATTCTGCCAACGTTCAGTGACTTACTGGTGTTGCTGCTGAGCCAGACTATAACAAATGTCTGTTTCCTAGGGATATTTTTCCTGGGCTCCAGAAAGAGAAGAAGCAATTATTTTCTCACACTCTTCAGAGTGTAAACCTGGAAGAGGGTGAACTCAATGAAAGAGCTCAGATGGTAGGTGGGGAGCACAGCAGCTTTGTTTGGAATTTCTGTGTGACCATGCTGTGTGTTTGCATGGTGTTCCTGTGGGCACTGGTCAGGGGAGAGAAACCTACATGCCTGTCTTCACAGACCAGTCTACTTGGCAAGCTAAAAAGCCCCAGATACCATGGAAATGTAGAAAATCATTCAGTAAAGTGACAAAAATTGTTGCAGATAAGCAACAACATCGCAAAGATGTCTAAAACTTCTTATTTTTCTAATATTCTGAAAGAATTAAAAAAAAATAAATGTCAAAACTGACTCTGAGGTAGCTGTAGGCCCCTTCAATTCACAGCCAGGTGCTCCAGAGCTGGGGGACCTTACAGCTGCAATTCATCAGGCATTTCTACTGCAGCTATTTATTATTCAGACCTAGCACATCAATTTCTTTCCCTCCCCCTTGCTTTTTCTTAAGGATGTCCCAGTTTTGCTGAGCCCAACAGTTATCCAACAGCAGGTAGCATGTAGAATGTTGACTCGCCCCCTCAACACCAAAGAACAGTGCCCCAGAGAATGATCTACAAGTCAAATGGTATTTTGGGGTGACAAGGCTGAAAAGTGACTTGCAGGTCACATTGCTACAGGATCCAGGTGGCTTCCCTGCAACCCCAGAACTATATGGAAGATGGATGCAGGCAGTGATTTTGCAGACATGTTGGGAATTAATTTTGCATGTACAACATATAACTCAGTTATTCTGCAGATACTAGGCGAGGCAAAATTCATATATGCAAAGAGCCATATGAAACTCTATAAAATAGATAAGACCATTCAGGAGGCTGCCAAAGGGGATGGTAGGAGGTAGAGACAGCTCTTAGACTGACTACTGTAGCCTTACTTGCCCACTCAAAGGACAGTAAAACTATTTTTAATTCAGCCATACACTGTAGCCTGTAATGTCCTCAGTTGTTGGATCTCTGCACTGGAAGAGTTCAGAAAGAACTTATGCTAGTGCCCTAAGTTATAAGGTCCTCTCCTGGGAATTCTTATTTCAACGGATTTTCTCTATATCAAGCAGGAAAAATCCTACATCCTTTTACAGAATTGGAAAAGCGTATTATCCTCAGTGCTGCTTGCAGTCAGATGGCACTGCTCAGGAACAGAGGAGCTTCTCTGAACACAGGAAAGCACAGGTTTGAAACTAATGTGGAATGAAAAGTGATATCTGACAAAAATAAAACTTTGTTTTGACCACTATTTCCCATAGCAGTTTTCTTTTTAGAAACATAAATACATAAAAAGAAAACATCTGTCAGTGTCTGCAGGTTTTTTTATATACACAGTTTTTGTTTTAAATTGAAAAAAGATGCTGAAGAATTAAAAATGTGTAGTTTGTTAACATATTCCAGTAAAAGTTTTTGAGACTTTTCCAACATTTTCTCTTATTACTCTTGAATGTCTTTGTTGCTTTATAGCTTACGCATCAATTTATCTCTGTCTTTACCTGTATTTGAAGCCAGTTATACCACACAGAAGTTTAACATTTGGCATGTGACAGATTTCATAAGAACACCTTTGGTCATGAGTCTAGAGCTCTTTAATGTTGCAGATGAATCTCAGTGACATTCGTTTTTCCCTGCTTCCCCTCTCATGTGCTTTTTTTATGAACGGCTCCATACAGAAGTTGGACTAGGTTTATTGGCCAAGTATGAGAGGCAGCACTTTTCACAGAGAGAAAAAAGTTCAAAGAAAGATAAAACTTCCACTTTTGCATGTCTGTCACTGCTGTGGCTACAGGAGCACAGTGAGCACAGACACAGCTGCAGCTGCCACCGGCAGCATGACTTCTAACGGCAAAGGCATCTGCTTGGCTTATCACTACTTACTCCATGGCTGCTTATCACTCATTATTCCTCTAAATTTCTAGATAGGATTTTTTTCTAACTGTTCAGTACCCTGGGCCTTAATTAGTTTATTTTTAGTCATCCACTCATGCCTGAGCACTCCCAGTTTGCCTGAAGCCCTGGGGCTGCTTGCAGGGATGGTATCACTGATGCTCTGCCACCTTCCCACGTGCGGCTTTGTGCCCACGGCTGCACCTGCCGCTGGGCCACTGGCTAAGAATAGTGCCCTGTTAGATGGAGTTATCTCTAAACTGCTGCCAGAGGAAAACAGTGAAAAACGTGGCACTGCTGAGGGTCACAGAGGAAGCCTAGGGCTGAGATAAAGAGCATGAGGCTCTGAGGGTGCCAGTAAGGTGCTTGGGAAGTGCTATCTCCTTTCTACCCTTGTGTCTACCTCCAAGCACTGTTGTGCTCTGAGTGCCAGAGTGCTCACCAGGAGATCCACGGGAATCTTGAGGACAAGATGACAGCTAGAATAATGATCTTCCAGAAACTGAGCTTTGCCTAGCACTGCTGTCAGGAGGAAGGTCTTAGTGGCATAGCAACCGCAAGATGAAAATGGTCAGGAATGTGAGGGAAAGGGGAGATGGTGTCTTGCTCTATAATGCAGTTTCCTGCTGGGAGGAAATCCTGTGGTGCTCTAGCAAGACTCTTACTGAGCAAAGCTCACAGAACTTAGGATTTACTAGTGCTCTCTTGCCCTTCTAATGCCTTGATGCATGTCTCACGTCCAAGCTCTATTTGGTCTCAGTGCAGAGTGCAGCAACTCTCCCAGATCCCTAGTAAGGATGAACATCCACGTTAGGCTACACACTGAGTACCCAACTCCCTTCTCCTTCTTCACTCCCTGTTTTTCAGAGGAGTGGCTCAGAGGAGTGCCCTGGCAGGTCCCTTCCTCAGAGGCCAGGCCATGTGCTAAGCCCCTCACTGAGCACTAAATACAAATTGTTCCAACAGAACCACATTCAAGCCTGGACATCTCATTGTAGGTCTGATGTTCTTTGAGCAGAGCGACCCAGAGGGCCATCCACCTGGTGCACAGTGTCACAGGAGTCACATGCCACCCATCCTGGGGACAGTCTTTGGGACCAGACTTGGGATGGCTTTTACCTCAGAGTTTCATGTTTTCAGGAGATAAATGACACAATTTAAAGCTGCCCTTTGCCTTGATTTTTAGTTTTGTCCCATCCCTGAGTCTTAACTATAAATTTGTTTTTGGTTTAAGCTATCTGACAGTTTCTTGCAATTGATAGATTGATCAGGACAAGTGGAGACAGTTGATTTATATTTCAGTAAGTGTGCTTGCAAATGGTTTTTTATCCTCTCAGACAGAGAAGTGCAAGATGTGCTGTTCATTCACTCTCACGCAGTGACTGACCAGCTGCAATTCCCCCTTCTTTACTCAAGACTTTGATGTCTGTTTTCACCTATAACTTGAAAGCAGCATTCCTTCTGCTGACAAATGTATGATAAATCCAGTATGGTAGAGGATTTCTTTTGGTTTTCCCAAAAAAAGTTCAGATATTTTTAAACACTAAATATATGTTATCCAATGATTTGTAAGTTGATGTTCCTGCCTTTTAAAAATGATAATTTCATTTACATTTAGAAATCATTCGGCTATAAAGGCTACAAATAGTATTGCCTCATTCATCCACTCTGAAATAATTTATTCTTATGACCAAAATCGTTGCAAAGACAAGCAACCATTTATCATTTTTTATACAGCTGGTTACACCCTGACTCATAGGCACAAGAAGAAGCCATCAGTAGCATGTCATACTTAATAAATCAGTGCATTCAGGTCTGGAGCACATAGCTCTGTTATAGCAATTCAGTGTGCATCAGCTGAGTGAGGACTGGCAGCTGCTAGCGCAATTCTTAACTTGTCACAACTGACAGGTAAAACATGTTAGAGAGAAAAAGAAGTGAATGAAAAACTTTCACCTTGGCAGTCCTGATGACTCAGGAGGACAGGGCAAACTTTTTAAATGGCAATAGCTTCATCATAAGTCTGAGCCCCAAGATTTATGGAAAGGGAAGGCTGAGTGCTTGAAAAAAGAGGTCAAACTTTGTGGATGTGAGAGGCCAGCCAAGGAGATAACACATGGTGAAGCATCCACCCATGGCTTTAAGCTTCTGCTACTTCCACAGTGAAAATATATGCCATAAAACTACCTGAATTTAAAAGCTATTGCTGTGCAGCTAAATGGATCCTGCTAAAATGTTAAAGCGGATAACCCATAGGCATTGTCTGTGCATTTGTTTTGCAATATATGAGCAAGTTCTGGGGAACCATAGCTCCATAGCTCCAATGCCCCATTGAAAGGACCTGCATGCTAGAAAACCAAAAATTGTATAGGGAGGCTATGTACAATACTAGGCTCAGGCTGAGCTCTTCATCTGAGGAAAGTAAGAGGGCTCTGATCAACCTAAGTGAAGATGATGCTCCTCATCATCCTACACAGCATGGCTTAATAAATAAATCACAAGTGTATGGCAAAAGAGTTAAAGTATACTGATCCTGTTTTAGCTGATATAAAGAAAACTATTTCTGTGAGTAAGACAGGAATCTTATATGTGGGTATTGGTTAAGTGGACCCTATCCATCCGAAACTGGACAAATGGAATTGTGCAAGACAAACAACCTTTGTTTTCTGAACTCAGGCACTAAGTCACCGGTAATTATTTAGAACAGGTAAATGGGCCAAAACACTTCATAAAACAATATTTGTTTTGTTCCTCAGCTATTGCATCTGCTACTTTTCCACATCCACCTTAGTATTAAAATGCTTCTCTTGGCATTGTGCCAGCCAAGGGAGAAACAGGCTGGTTGAAAGTAACCACATGCCAATCACAATCACAGGGCTGCTCGACACACATTGAAATGTCTGGTTTATGGGAATAAGCCATTGCAGCTCCTATCATCAGGCAGCCAAAACTGTTGTGATTTGTATGCACCAAGACAATTCAAGGTTCGTGTGCAAAAAAGCCCTGTTAGGCAGAGATTACAACCTAAGGAGGAAGGACTCTTTGCCAAAGGGAGAATTTTTTTTCCTATGGTATGAAAAATAACAACAATCAAGCCATTTAATTTAATGTCTAAAAGTGGAATTAGGTCAATACATTTATTTGCAAATATCCTAGGAAACTATTTGTTTCTGTAGCTTGACTCTCGGACAACTGCAGCTAGTGTTTTACTTTTGTAATGGATTGTTTATATAGCAGTTCAGAAAAAAAAGCAGAGAACAAACACATGGCCCATTTCTCAGAGCTCTCTGGGATGTGTGTATGTGCATCGGGGTATTCCTGTCTACGCATGTGGTACCAATATGTGTTGTTCCTTAGATCCTTCCCACCCCACTGCCTGCTGAGTACCTGCTGAAATGGCTTCTTAAACAGGGGCCACTGCAGCAGACTCTGTGCCTGCTTGCCAAGTGTTCGAGAAGTTAATTCTTGCCATCCCTGGCAAATGTCAACTTTTGAGTAAACTCAACAGTTTGAGGCAAACTTCTTCATATGAACATTACCCCGAAGCTTCTTTCTCACCCTCTTTTTTCAGCCTAACCAAAAGAAAACACTGAAATGTCATTTGCAGCATTTTCAGCAATGGATATATTTCTTTCAACTGGGAAATAAAGGCCCTGTCAATTTTACTGGTAGAGACAATGGAGGTGCCAGCTGCCATGCTCCCACAGGCAACTGCATGAATTTAGCACAAAGGTTAAGAAGTGAAACAAACATCTGAACCTCTGGTACAGATTTAACCCGGTTCATAAAGGTGCCAGAGACAAGCCCCAGTTTCTAGTATAAAAAGCTCACACAAGCCTATACTGGAAGTTATACTGAGCAAAATAATAAAGAAAAAGGAAAATTGAACCAGAAAGGTTCTCAGGAGAGTGTCTGCTTCCCACCCCCCACCATCCCCCATTTAAGGCAAATGTACCTCTGTCAAAATCAACCCCGAGATACATATGCCTAAACCTAACTCACCTCTAAAACCCACCTCTAAAACAGACCAGGGCTCATAGGCAGCGTAGCAACGGTGCCTGCACTTGCTCCTCCAGCACATGTGCTGGTTACTGCTGACCTCTGCACCACAGCACCATACCAGTGCCAGGCTGCTCAAGAGTTGGGAGATGTTGCTGTTGTGGTCATCTCTGCTTTAAACCTACAGCAACACGTTTTGGTAAGTGAAGGGATGGGCTGTTGCTGCAGTGGAGAGAGGCTGGTGACTGAAGTGATTAATGGTAGTGTGGAGTGTGATGGCTGTGGGCTCCTTGTTAGGGAGGGTGAAGCTATTTGGTGGATGAGGCAGTTGTTATGGGCAAAGGGTTTGCAGCTGAGAAATTGAAGTGAGAAGAAGATCAGCCAAGGTGAGAGGGTACTTATGAATTTTTTTGTGGGAGCACCTTCCTCCTCAGGCAGTGTGCTGTGTTAGTAAAAATAGCTACATGAAATTAAAGAGGATCATCATAGGGCAGGAGGTTGTCCCTGTGTGTCATCTGATACTGCTGTCAGTGTTCGTGATGGCACCCATGAAGAGTGGGTTTAGGAAGCCCAGGTTCAGCCTGTTTTTAGTCACCTCCAGACAGAGGGTCTTCTCTGTCCTGAAAGTCTTCCAGTGCTTCAGTACGACATCTTCACCTTTGCCTTCAGGAGGCAATTTGTAGACTATCCTTACAGTAGTTTCCAAGTGATGTCCAGTCTGATTGCAGTGAGAGGCTTTCTTTGCTTGAATATAGGAAACTTCATATACAGCATCTGGTAGGATAAAATACGATCAGAGGATTGCCTGTTCACTTCGGTTTGGGTGAAAGCAAAAGGCAAAGTGAAAAAGACCCGTCTTTGGAAGACACTAAAAAATCAGTGAGAATAAAAGAGCAGAATGCGTTAAAATCAACTGGCTGTTACCCAGCAACAGTATCCAACAGCCACACTCTCAGGGACAGGCTGCTTCTGCCTGTGCTGATCTTTTTCTGACTGATCTTTTCTGCATTGAAATGTGCATTTGGCTTTTCCCTCAGTTCTGCCCTGCCAGCTCAGGGCAGACACATCACCATGTCTCTGGCTAAAACTGGTGCAAAGATCTGAGGATCTAATCCAGCTAAAATAAAGGTAAATTCTTCATTTCTGGTAAGAGCTGCCACCTAACTACAGCAAGGGGTGTGGGCTGCTTTGGACTACCATTTTAAGTAAGTCCCAGTCTGCCTGAACACATCTTGCTAACATACAAGAGACATTAACCAGACTGCTTCAAATCTTGCTCCACAGTTACCACCAACTCTAGGCTACACCAAAGAAAGGGTGAAGAAGACACCCATGGGTTGAGGTCCAGCAAGGCTGCTGGAGCTACATCCCCTTGAGCTGCCCTCCCTGCAGAGCTCAGCCCAGGCCTCTGCAAACACACACAAAACTCCTCTGAGAGCTCTTTGAGTTGCACTCTGCATGGAAAACCACAGTATTTCAGCCCCTGTCATCCAGTGTCCCTGAAAAGCTTTGCCAATGCTAGTTTTCCACGCGTGCCCTCCTTTCTTGAGTACTCTGTCATACGCTGTCAATTATGGCTGAGTAGTGCTGCATAATCCCCAGACCACCCTGCACCTCAGATAATTCTAAAAAATGACCATATCTGAGCAAGGACATGTTTGCAGCCAGACTGAGAGGCATACTGGCATGTCTGCTTTCCTGGAAAGTGAGCACTGGTTGTAGGGAGGACATAAACTTTGGGGAGCTCATGCTGGCTCCTACCTTGCACAGAGCCATACCTGTGTAAGGTCACCAAAAGTTGATATGCCAGTAACACAGCTGTGCTGTGACTCTGAACTTGTGCAATACCAACAACATAAATATTTTGAAGAAATGACGGTGTCATGACATCTGTCATACTAATCTTGTGCCCTGCTCTGTACACCAAGTCCTGACTGTTCCTGGGCCTCCCTTCCTACTGCTCCTTCTTCCCACAGGCATGTGGGCTGTCTCCAGAAAGAGTTAGTGAGCTCAGAGCAGGTCGTGAGGTTAAATCAGGTCATGTCCTTCCCTGCCCCCCGCCCCTCCTCCCATCTACTTCAGACCACCCCTCTTCCCTTAGCTTAGTGCTGGTGAAAGTGTGGAATCAGAGGGACATGCCAGTGAGAGTCCAAAATTGCAGACCAAACATATTAATTTAAACACGGTGCCATTCTCCAGCTTTCTGGTCAGTCCTGCCCTACAACGGAATGGCCATGGGGCAGCTGTACAGCTGAGTCTGTAGCTCAGCAGTTCTGCACTATGCTTGAGCTGACTGGTAATGCATACCAAGGGGAAGGAACATGCTGCTGGGGTTTGTCCTCCCTGGACAATTAAGCATACAGTGAATTTCTGAGTCACAGGTTGGCATCCTTGCAGATCAAATCATTTGCCCAGTACTGGAATAAGCCAGTGTATAAGCCTGAAATTGTGAGCAGGTTCTGTTTGCTCAGCTGACAACAGTGTAGCAGTTGCTAATTCCATGCATCCCCTCAGAGCAAAAAAGGAGAAAATGTAGCAACCGGCAGAGAAAATACAGACTCTATTGCACTTTCCACTAAATACGCCCAAATGCAGGCAGACAGCTCTCTCCCCTCACTTCCCTGAATGCAGAGTGTTTGCTTTTTCCGGTGATGTAACCAATTGCTAAATAATAGACAAACCTGGTATGAACTCTCCTACTTATCTCTGTGCTGGTGTGCATATGGAAGAACATTTCTGCATTTTTCTCTGGATTTTAACAGCTTTGCAACTAGAAATACGCCACTGCCCTCTGCTGGAAAAGCACAAGCCAGGCGAGCAGAAAAGAAAATCAGAGTGGAATTCTGTAAATGTGTAACATTATTGCATTTACTGCACTTGGCACGGGAGAACTGTGAAGTGCAGCAAGACAGGGAAAGTGGGAGTCATCTGCACGCAGGGCAGAGCAGCATGCACTCTCTTACCACGGCTGACTTTCTCCCTCATTTTGGAGGGCTCCCAGGATGAGAAAAACCTTGCAGTGGAAGAAAACATCAGACCAGAGTTATCAATCTTTCTTCTGTGCTTCATGTATGGAATACAGCTGGGGTTTTTGAGAGCTATGTTTTTTGAGAGGCCTTACTAGAATAGTCTGGATAAAATGTGCCCAATTTAGGCTGTTACACGCTAAAGACTGAAACTGGCATTTATTTTGTAAGGTAAAGATCACTCAATGCACCTTGAGAAAACCATGTCACTCAAATTGCTGTCAGATAGCTGTCGTTATGCTATCCATATGGAGATCCCCTCAATGTGCATGCCCCATGAGTACTAAATCTGGACTTAATCTGAGACCAACAGCAGCATGGGCTTTGAGTGAGCAGATGTATCTGAATGGGCTACCTTTCCAGAATGGGCTTCCATAAGTTTTATTTAGCTATTCCTGGTGTGGTGTTTATCAGACTGATTTCTCATCATGAGGGGCACTAGTTTCTTCCTGAACTACAGAGGTATTATTGCTAGGTTAGTCTCCAAGCATGGAAATTCTGGAGCTGCTGCCTTGAAGAACCATGACAAATTTTCAGCTTAAAGCTGGAGGGTCAAAAATACTAGTTTACATTGACAGATGCCACAAATAGCCATGGTGCTGTGTTCCACCCACTCCACTGGCCTGCCTCCGTTGCTGGTCAGGGTGACATATTCTGAGGAAGGGGCAAGAAATCCCATTGAAAGTATACGAACATGCAGAGCAGCCCTTGACAACTGTCCTTCCCCTTCTTTCCATCTCGTTTTCCCTTTCTCTTCTTTATTTTTCCCTTTCCCTTTTCCCAGTGCTACAGTAAATGATTGTCCTGAGGATGGAAGTGTCACGATAGTGACAGGAGATCTGAAAATTAAATGGACCGAGTAACCAAAGACTAGCTAAGTGGAGAGTGAAGAGGAAAGCCTCCTTGGCATAGCAGCTGCTGGAGCACTGGGCATGAAATGTCTGCTCCACAGACTGGTTTGCATGATTGACTTTCCTGACATTAACTTCAAAGCCCTTTGCCTAATTTGCTGACCCATATATGGGTTTACGTCTTTATATACAGTAAATGCATAAAAACTTTTTATAATGACTCCATGAATGACACATTGCTGCCCTGCAACTCTGTAGCTGTCCCTGTGGTTACACAGATGTGTCTGATTATAGATCAGCCTTTCAAAAGCAATAAAATGAAGTGGCATTTATGTAACTCAATGGGTTACAGTAGGAAGCTGTTAACGGTAGAGGATTAAAATAAAATTGTTCTTGGTATTTAAAAAGTGATGAAGTGAGGAGAAAAATAAATCCACCCCCAAATGCTGCAAATCACTCTTTACAAGTTTGGCATCTGCCAAGATCCTACTTGGAAAAAAAACTAGGCTCCTTCCCACACTGTTCAAGGCATAAATCTCAAGGGTAGTGTTCACCATCCAGACACACATGGACAGACCATACACAGGCATACCCAGCATGCTTATTAATAAATGCCACCTATCCCATGGGGATTTTTAATGCTTTCTAAAAAATATTACTGCTAAATCTTCATATTTTGTGCATTTTCTGTGATGAGACTTAATTACAGATCTAACACATTTCAACAGATTTCTTTATTCTTTAAAGGTAAGCATGTAAAGGTAGACCACTCGTGAGACATTTATTGTTTATAGATTAGTAATCACTAATCAAGTGATTGGCTCAAGAAAATATTTCAGCAGTGATCAAAGTATGACTACAAGTTGAAAGAAGTTATTGATAATGAGGGACTAAATTCAGCTGGAGAGAAACATATGAAAAGAAATAACTTCTGAGTTTTAGATTATTCATTTGTATTACTTTAAAAGATCATCCCAGCATATTGTCTGTTGCCTTGATTTTCCTTTCATTTATATGACATGACAGCTACCATAAATAAATGAGCTTGCATAACTTGTAGATCATTCACTGAATGTGGCATTGAGTAAATTACAGAAGGGAAAGGCATATTCTGCAAAATGTGTTCCTCTGATGAGATGGAGTTAGGCTTGCACATTTATTTCCAACATTCTGGCTAGGCGTGTACCAGAATTCCACTGTGCAATTTTTGGCATTAAACACTAAAAAAGAAAAATAAAAGTAAACCATTCATTATTAAAAGACTTTAATTATTTGGAACACTAACATCAAAACTGTTTACTTGAAAAGATTTCTTTCCACTTTAGTCCATCTTCAAACCTGTTACACTATATTTCACTGACTAGTATTACAAATTAGATCAACATGTTTTCTTATACTTGTAAAAGACAGAACTACAGTAAATCGTTTCACACGGTGTTTAGAAAAAGACATATATAAGAAATTATTCTTTCCCTCTTCTTCTATGATAAAGCAGAAATCTAGTTTTAAAGTAACAAGAACAGTCATTACAGAACCGAATATATTTGACATATCTAACCTCACAAATAAATAAATATATACAAGGGAGGTTACAGCATGTCAACTACAAAACAGAAGCTTTACATTGTAGAATTGAGAGCATTCAAGAGCTGACATAGACAGTTTAAGATTACTACATGGTAGTAAAAAAAAAGAAAAAAATCTTAATTCGGCAAAAATATAGTAGCTGTACATTAAACTGATAGGTTACAGCTCAGCTTCATTCAGGATACTGTGTTTTCTTTTTATTTATATTTTACTGATATTTTTATTTTACCTATGTTTTATTGATTCCTTATTTTTTCAGGAATATTTCGTGTTCCTTTGCTTTTAAACACCTTAATCAGGTATAAATCTCACAGTAAGCTGCTATGTGAACCCTATTATCTACAGTAGTTAAGCAAGTGGGATGATAAAATATAAGTTCAGTAAATGCTTGTACATAATCTCTCCCTAGACTATTTCACTTATTAAAGATATCTGACAACACTCATCCCTGTTATTAATAACATTTTAAGTGAATCAGGTTGACTTTTTTTCATACCACCATGTAAGTATCTGCAGTTACAAGACTGAGGTTTCGTTAAGGCCCATGTAGCAACAACAGTGTTTCTGGATGGAATACCATCAGGACATCCTCCTCCCACCAGGTGTTTGCAGCCAGGGAAAATATGCCATTTGTGCGGTCACAGCATTAAATGATCTCTACACACAAAAGCATGTGCAAAGAGCAGAGAAAGCACAAATCCATATCCCTAATCACTGAGCATCCACCTGCTTGGCAACTGAAAAATCTCAGCACAACTTTCTGGTCACCTTCTGAATGCAAATAATTAAATATTTGGCTAAAAATAATTTGGTTAAAAAAAGTAATTTTAAAAACGAAAACTTCCATTAGGGGACACTCTCCTCTGAAAATAGTACTTGAAAATACCTGTGATGTTTCAGTGCATGCTTTCAGGAATGTGTGCAGCTACAATTTTTATAAACCCTGTCATTGGATCAAACATGCTTAATGAGGAGAGACGCCCTTTTGCCACTCATGGCCACATGCTAATATGTCATATATTTATAAAGTTTAAACAAGTAAGCATTTTATGCTCTTGTCTATTCTCTGCACATACACACCACAGCCCCCCCTCCCCAGTCACTGTGAACACAGTGTAGCAATGTAAATTCCCTAATATTGCCTGAAGACTGTTTAAACTCTGTGCCTCCAACAACCTCCATCAAGTCATCCAACAGGGATGCCTGGAAACATTAGGTGCCTGGAAAGATGTTATTTGTTTATTATTGGTAAATGTATCCAGGTTATTCTAATATTGCAATGCCATCTGATGGAGGTGTTTACACATACAGTATATCTGAAATACAGAGACTGATGAACTCATGGGTTTACAAAGAATTCACCTTGTATTTAAATACTTAAGTTTTAGCACCATCCATTGTTTTTAGAATGTCTGTGGTACACTCTGTGGTTTTCTCTGTCATATTTACAGTGTGCATTACTACAAAAATATGTGTGGAGAGAGTTCTAGGTATTTATTTATAGATCTATATATAGTTGAATGTCTTCAATTTTGTTTTGTGAAAAAGAACATTAAACACAGACTTGTGATGGGAAATGCTGCATTTCACATATACCAATCAATAAATGCTGAAACATGACTTTGTGTAAATTGTGTTTCTTTGTACATGGACAAAAAATGGCCTGAATTTACAGCGTATACTCTTTTGCATGATTAAGTCTATTTAGTTAAAAATGGTTTAAAAACCCTAACTGGTGTAAGGGTTTTACTCATTTCTGAATAAAGAAGAGTCAGCACTAGACAGTCAATAAGCAAGAATCTAACAAGTGTCATAGGGAAAATCCATATTTTCCAGTTGAAAAAGACCATCAGTAAACTGTTCAATGAAAGCTTGCCTGTACTGCGTGAGATGTCTGCTGTTTTCTCCAGGAGTCATGACTTGTTTCTCTTTGGACTATATAATTTAAAGTTAGGCTTGTGGCTCTTTAGCCTTAAAAAATATTTGCACAGGATTACAATTAGCTGTCCAGGTATCACGTTGGCTGGCACACACTTAAAAAACAGCTCAATACCATGGTGGAAAATTGTCTTTTTCCACAACAGTAAGAAGGTAGAGAAATCGGTCCTTAAGTGGAAGCTGTTAACAGAAGAGCATTATAAACTGGGGAAAAAATAACTAAACAGGTCACATTCTATGACATCCACTATTCTCAATTCCAGGCAGACTTTTTAACTTCCTTTGATTAAAAAGAAAATAAATCATAAGCTCAGTTAGAACTTTGTGCTACGACTAAATGTGTCAGACATGATGATATTTTTATAGAAGTTGTCGGAGTGAGGATTGCAATATCCTTTGACCTTGTCAATAACCTGGTGGACGGGGATGATTGATGTCTGTTCTCCATCCTCTTGGGCAAATTTTGAAGATGGCTTGTCAAGAAAAACATTCTCTAGGAGGAGGAAAAAGCAACAAGAAGTTAGGGCCTCTTACGCAGACTCACTGTTTAAGAGATGTGTCACTTCCATATAGATATGCCTTCAATTGCCACTACTGCTGAATGAAATTACTGCCCTAAAAGCCAGCAAAGAACTTTTTGGCTTGACATTGCTTCTTCTAAATTCTTTTAAGATGCCTGATTTTGTGGGCAGACCTTTCGGGTATTTCTTGAAATTATCCCCCTATTCTTTTGCCTAAAGTGTAACTGACTCCTATGACTTTTTAATATATTAATTTACTGTTGATGCTTTGCATCTTGATACCTTTTGATAGCACAGGAAATAGGGGTGGCCTCCATAAATAGCATCTTCACGTAATACAGTAGTGGAAAATGACAGTAAACAGATTTAATTATTTTAACAGTGGAGGTTTTGAGCTATGTACAGAAATAACATAAACTGTGCAGAATGTAGCAGAAAATGTCTCGCGTCTTAAAGCAGACAACAAGAGCTGAAACGGGCCTAAACTTTCTGCTTGTCTAGCATCACCGTTTTTTTTTCCATAATGTGGAGGGTACAGACTGAACAACTGTGGGGAGAAAAAGATGCAAAAACCAGGCATTCCTTCAGAGTCCATGAGCTATAAGCCAAGGGTGAAGCTGATGAGAAAAAGGAGCAAGGCAATTCCCAGACAGACTGAGAAAGTCTGCTCCAGTGGCTAACATAAATGCTGTTCGGAGAATGGTCAGTAGGTAGAGCTCATGTAGTGAGAAATGAGAAGGAGAGACCTTGTCTCTCATTTTCTCAAGTATGTTGTATTAACGAGCTTTCTTTCTTATCTCTTCCACTGTAGTGAATAAAGCTGGAACTAATTCTCTTAACCCAGGCAAGGTTTGGACCATTGCAAGCTGACAGTAAGGTGGAGTACCCTGGGAAGCAATGTTTTCTACAGGTGACATTTTTGATGGCTGTTTACAAGACCTTGGTGAAATCACCTTCAAAAATTCATTGTTAAAGGATCATTTAAGAATTAAGCGTATTACTTCAAGTATGATTCAATAAAAACTTTTTTCTTAGCAATAAATTAACTGAAAAATAAACAGTAACTTGCCCCTGCAGAAGTCACGATATCAAGCCATAAAAGAGTATAAAGTGCTGCAAAGGAGAAATGGCTTGCAGACTGAGAAATGAAAACAGTTTCACTCATGAAAACAGAAACAGGCATGTTCAGGAATATTGAGATGATTTTTTCAAAGCACCCAAGAATGTCCATGAATTGCAGTGAGTAACTCCATGTCCAATAGCAAATTTCTGGGTACTCTGTGCCTTTCAAATGTATGCATTTACCAACCTATGGCTTCACACCTAGATAAAGGGTTAAAATCATGTATCACTGAAGTAAATGGGAGTTGTATCAGAAAATTCTCTGCAGACATAATCTTAATTTCTCATTCATAGAAGTGTTGCATAGGGTATTTAAGTACTATCTACAAGTAGTTTGTTTCAGGCTTGTAGACAGCTGGGGCACAAGATGCCGAAGTGACCTCTTTCGTCCACCCAGAAGGGTCCACCCAATATTTGTGTTGGTGCATTCTGCATTCAAGCAGCAGTTCACAGGATGGCTTGCAGGCATATACATTTTGTCACTCAGAGTTATTCTGGGTGTGACTGGATATAAAAAGAAAAAAGACTAATACGATAATGGCCACAGACCAAATAGAAATACATTATCTTAAAATTCCTGTGATAACTTTTATAAATACTAACAAATCTTCTGGAACTCAATCAGATTGGTTTTGCTTTTTAATGTATGCTTTGTGTATGGGTGTTTCAGGACAATTTCCTTTACCCAGACTACTCTACACAAGCACTAATGTCAGGACATGGTCTCTTTTCTAATATGGTATCTTCCAAATGCTTCATGCCCCATGCAGAGTGCAGACACCCAAAGTTTGAAGCATGCTTATCCTTTGATTCAGCATCAATGGAGCAAGATGTAACAGTGAGAAATAAGCAGTGTTTCTGATTAGCAAAATCCTTTGTGTCAATGAGGACATCATGCAAGAAGCATCCCTCCACCCTGTTTCAACCATGCATTCAACAAAAGCAATTCTCACTTTACCTGTAATGCTCCACCACTGATGAGGAAAGGGCCTTAGAAGACATTATCTATACCACAAACACATGAATGCTTGTGTCAATTCCAGGGAGCACATTATAACCATATTAACAAGACTTGCCAAGACACGTAGCTATTACATTATTTGCCTGAAATTTAGCTAAGTCATCAAACTGAGAAGTTCAGTTGTATTAAAAATCAGAATATGAATATTATTTTTTATTATTTTAACACATGAGAAGATATGCTAGTATATGTTAGCAAAAATTCCTGTGAAGTATCACAATAAGATGTGTATTTTTAGAGATCAAAGCAAAATGCATTAAAATTTTAAAAATAAAACAGTCATATTCCCTTAATACCCAATAAACGTTTACATTACAAACTTCGATTACCTTGCCAACTAAAATCCCTTTTAGGAACAATTTATGCATGGGATTAAGCTCCTAACTTTTGAAAAAGGTATATGAGCAAGTTTCTTTTAACTTACTACTTCGTATCTGGAAACAGTTTCTTTGTTTTGCTTTAAAAACACATTGCAAAAACTCCAGCCCTAAGTTTAATTGTCAGCCTGATAAATAGTCCCGAGTCCAACAAAACATTTAAGCATATTTTTATCATTAATCCCAAGACCAAGAGTCTAAAAACTGATCTGCCAAGAGTACAAATGGGGATTCTCTGGCTTCAGAACACAAGGCTGTCCTCTACTATTAAATCAACAGTAGCACTGTGATTGGTGGATATTAAGGATGCTATTTGTGGAAGACTGCTGGTAGAAGTGTCCTTCCATAGGGAAGAGATGAAGACAGCTTGATCAGGGCAGCTGGGTGCACTGAAGACCAAACCTGACATGGCAGCAAAGACAGGCAGCCTAGGGAGGCAGGCACCAGCTGTGTGCTCCCAGCACAGTTGTGAAGAGCAGTCCTGAGAGCAAGCTCAGGTGTTATCAGGGAATTTCTGAGATACACAGACATTCTCTATAACCAAAAAAATTTTAAACTCTTATAATACCTGATGTGCAATCCCTCTTGCTAATGGATGCAATGAATATTGGTCACTGGGAAAATAACAATTTAATTTAAAAAAAAATGAGATTTCTAGACAAAAACGGTGTGCCTAATCAAATCAGGCAATGATCATCAATAAAAAAATGGAAGGTATTTCTTGGAAACTATGCCATGTATCAACAAAAGAGAGTGTGCTATCATAAGAGAGACACTGGAGACTTATGAAAACAATTTATACTTAAGAAACAACATAACTTTCATTCTAGTAAAATCATCTACTTCAAATATAAACATTGTTTCTAATAAAAATTTTGAAGCAAGTAAACACATCTTTGGGTTAAATATGTGCACAGATTTTATTACCACTATGTTTATAATAGAGTATTCTGTAATAATGTATGTGACTTTACACAGGACAAAAACAGGAATTCACCAAAACAGAGTAACAAAAAAAAAAGTGAACTATATGTGTAATTTTCTGAAATATGATCTCAGACATAACCAAACTTGCAAATCATTCCAGCTCCTCTCTTTCTTTGCTCCCTTAAAGTCTTCTTAAAATGAGCACATTTTCATGGTATGAGTGGAATACAGATGATGCCTTTTATTACATATACCATCGACATCTAAATAAATAAGCAGTAGATATGGCATGCTATTTGTAGAAGGCCAAGACAATGCATAATCTAGGAACACTGTATCCATTTCCAAGTAGGCTCCATTTGTCGTTTTACCCATAAATGTTTTACAGTTAGATGGAAGGAGTTTAACCATGTGCATCAGCTGTGGACTTGGACTCTGAAGACTTGATTCCTATTTCCAGCTGTGCTGCCAGCTTTCATGTTACCTTGGGTGATGAACGTCATCTCTCTGTGCTTTGGCTACCCTGTGTTTACAATAGGATAATAAGCAAGATTTGCTTTCATCACACCTGCTTTATTTAGTATGGGAACATACCAAGGTCAGAACTATATATTGGATGTATTGCATGTTAGATAATGATTCTTATTAAAGTAACATATATTTAAAAAATACACTACACAAATTGATGAAATTTTCTCACATGGACCTTTGGGTAGAAACAACAACTGTACCTTTAACATGAAACTGTGTATTCACAGACACACTTGCACACAGTGTAAGAACTCACCTGTATGGCTGTTTCGTTTGCAATATGTATTTGTTGTAGATTTTGATTTGGATGTTAAGTAGGTTGAATTGGAGCCGATGGAACTAGAGGATAAGGATTTCCCAAGATTATCAGAACTCTTCTTTATAATATTGGTTGCCGTTTTGCTCCAGTCTAAAAATGATTGAAAAGTTTTACATAAATAACTACCATAGATACTAAATGCCTAATTTATTCAATTATGATTATTTCAGGTAACAGATCCATTTCTTAATATTGCTTACAACAAACAGCCTATCCTTTTCCTGTTAGGCAGCCTCTTTCGTTCTTAAGAATCAAAATTATTCCAACTTAATTTATTCTATCACAATAGTTAAAATTGGTGGCTCTAACACTCTAACAATCATTTGTTAGATTAGATTTGTTAGATTAGAACTGCAAATAAGGCCTAGCTTTCCAGGCTACAAGAGAGCAGAGAAGGTCTGTAGCAGTATAAGGATACCATACTTTCATGACCTGAAGAGCAAAATCTAAAGGGATGGATAGGATCATTTACAGTTATCTTACCATCTGAGGGCTTGATCTGCTGAGGAAGACACTACATACTAGCAGATTCTCAGCTGATTGTTTAGAATATTGGTGCACTATTATCTTACACTGTTTATTCAGTCATTCCCATTTTAAGAGTTTTGTCCAAACCATTAACATAATAGGCTCTTATGCTGGAAAAACAACTTAAAAAATCAAATTAAATAACTAATACTGATAAACTGAGTGAGGAAAACTACCAGTGAAAAACTCAGCAGTCTGTCCCAATATCAGTAGAATAAAAGCATCCAACTACTTCTGTATCAGATACTTGCAGGTAAGTGCAGGAAGTTTCACATTTGAATCACCTTGCTGTTATTCACTGTACTTCAATGAAATTCACAAAATGGAAAAGAAGTCCAAACCAAAGACACCTAGGTCACTTTATCCAAAATCATTGCTATAGGGTTTATGTATGCAAGTTCATATTTGACTTATATTTCACTGTTCTGCCTGAAAACGGTGTCAGGTTCATGCAGATTAAAACCAGCTCGTAGAGATTGACTAGTTAATGCTAGACATAATGACATCACATTAACTATACCACTGAAGTATTCAAATCCTTCATGTTTTTATTTCTATCATATGCATAAGCTGTTCAACAGCAGTATAAAAAAAAATAGTTTGATCCATCTGCGTTTTTCAGTTCAGGAGTTACAGCATAAACCACACAGAAGCTGAACGTATGAAACAATTTGGATGTCTGATCAGAATGAATATGATTTTCCCAATTTGTATTAGCTCTTTGAAATAATGAATCAAGCTTTCTTACTACAAAATGAAAGTATGTTTTAGAGTGTACAATGAGAATACATTCCCTAAACAAAACAGAGCAGGACAAGCAAAAGCCTTGATAGCAAAGCAGTTACTTTAAACCCTGAAACAAGCCCTGTATGCCAAGAGAAAAAGAAAGGACACAAGGGTATTTGGAGAACTGTTATTACCCAGGACAGACTGGCTTACCGTAATGGGCTATGAGCTTATGCCACTTTACATCAGCTCTAGATTTGAACACTGGTCATTGAGCAGGAACCATATGAGAAAGAATTATATGGTCCAAATCACCACATCAGGCAGCAAAGCAAAATCCAGATGCCTGAACACAGCAATCTAATGCCATCCGAGATGGCCAAAGGTGCAGGAAACTACAAATGCAGTGGCCCAAGTGTTACTTTTACGTGTCCAAACCAACTGCTCTCCTTGCTCCCTGACTGTTGCAGATAAAGTTGAGCTTCAGCCATGGAACCTAATCAGGTTTCTGCTTAAGGAATTTTCTATATTTCTGAGTGTCTAATGGTCTTTCTGAATTAAATGGTGAAGGACAGACAGTTTAAAAAGAAAGATAAAAGCAAAAGAAGACAGAATATTTCTACGCACTTTTTAAGAGTTGCTCCTACATCAGCCTAGCAGTTCACACAATTCAGTCAACATACTTTAATGCAGGAGAAAATGAGTAAAATGGATTTTGAATGACAGAGTTTGAATGTCTGGATCCTTATTTAATTTTTTTTTTGCATGGCCCAAAGGGCCTTCCAAAACCATGCTTATAGCAGTACAAAATTTACCAGCTGCTTTCAGTGGAAAACTGAGAGACTTGAGAGTTTTTATGAAGTGATATCTGAAAAGTGCCTTGGCACTGTTAGTACTGAAGTGACAGTCTGTGATTAATATATTTTTCCACATCTCTGGCTTACCTTTTATTATATTAAAAGTAACTAACAAGCTGTTTACCTGGACTTTTAAAGACAACTGCAGCACCTAAGGACGGGAGCTGTGAACTGTTTTTACCTGAATTGTCTGCCAGTCGGAATCTGCCACAACAGAGATGTCTCCTCCATTGTTTTTGCACATTTTCTTTCATAGCACAATGGAATACAAATATAAACAAACCTTGAAAAAAGCAAACAAACACCAAATGAAGCATGTATTTATAAACAGATAAACAGATTAACTAAAGTCTATGATCAAAAGTCTATGAAGTACAAGCAAAGAAAAAATAATCTTAAGATTTTGTTATTGTCATCTATGCCTCATTTAAGAGGTACGGAAATTAACGAAAAATTTTCCCATCCTCTAGTTGCTATATGGGTGTTTGAGATATTAGAATACAGAGAACAGGACCCATTTTATTGGCACTGTTGATATAGATTCAGCTCAGTGCTGACCTTTTAGTTTTATTTTTTTTTTGGCTTAGAGGAAAATGATTAAAAGGTTTTTTCTTTGAACCAAATTACTATTTTGCAACCAACAAGACTGCAAGAGACAGACTGCAAAGTAAATACAGACACTATGATATTAGCAAGGAGATAATTTATCTCCTTCTGTTCCATACCTACTGATCTGTGGGCTGCATTCTTTTAAAACCAGAAGTCTTGCAAATGGCATTAATGGGTGTCCTAAAAAAGCACACTTGGATTTACGTGCATCACATGTATGTACTTGAAAAGATTATGAAAATGTTAAGAATATGTTCAGAAGTATTAATCAGGTGTCCAACTACAAACTTCCAAAGAAAATGAACTGATTTTTGCATGGAATTGCAGTAAAAGTGTTTAAGAATGTTTTTGCAGAGTTGATCTTTCTCAAGCAGTTGTTAAATTTTGATTTTCAAGACAGGAGATAAGCATCCTACCATGTGATAAAGTAGGTCTTAACAAGACATATGGTACAATTTCATCATTCTACAGATACACTTTGGAGCTAAATATAGTAGCTGGAAATCTTATGTACTCCTAGTTTTTCCCAGGCAGGCTCTGTCTGTGGAATCTTTCGTTGTTCTCCAGCTTAGCCTATTCTTGTTTTACTCGTATTCTCTGGGAGAGAGCCAACCTGAGGCTGAACACCTGATGGCAAAATGCTACTGCCAAATCCCTCATGATTACATATTAAACATGAATAAATGCTACATAAGGTGGGCAAACGTGGTCTAGTGGCTTCCTCTAATACCATTCCTTTATGATTATCATGAATGGTTCCATATATTAATGAGTACTGTGTTTCAGTTGGTAGAACAAAATGGCAGGGTATAGCTTGGATAATAATGCTCTAGAGACTCAAATTATCTTCTCTCCTCCAAATTGCTGAGGTCTAATTTTCCACTAATGCATGTCATTGAACTGGATTTGTATTTGCTTATAGCCATCAGGCCAGGATGAGACCTCTGAGATCACTTAACTTTAGGTAAGGGTTGTGTCATGAAACACGTTTTTCCCAAATTTTTTCAAGAGCTGATGGGGAAAAAAAAGGAAAAACACAATTTAAAAAAGGCAAACATACCTTGATGCATCTCATATGTAACCTCTCTCAAAGTATGGTTACTGTGTTTGCATTTAGTGAAATAATTTTGTGTGATTTGTTTAAAACACACGAGCAATTCCAATGCAATCATCAGCAGCTCTTACAGTCTTACAGTCTTAGAGACATGCAGTTCCTCTTAGGGCTTCTGCACAGCTACAAACTTTGTAAATTGATGCTTTATTAAATCGCAGTAAATGTTTGGAACATTCTGAATTGTTAAAAAAGAAAATGCATATTCTGTAGTAATGCAAAACAAATGTACTGCATTAAGTACTTTGCCTTTGCCCTGTCTGGGCTTGGTCTCCAGAATTTTTTTCTCTGTATTTCATTATTCATTAAGTTTACAATGTGCTTTTAGTAGTACAGCTTTGGTTTTGTTTCCCAGAGACAAATCAGACCCTAGGCTTGGCTGTAGCTTGGCTCTGACTTGAAAGTATTTGGCTTGCCCAGGCATATATATAAAATGAGCAGCCAAAAAAGAAATGTTCCCAGATTTTTTACTCTGTGCCTCAAGGAGAGAAAAATAATTTCCTATGTAGATGAAATAGCAAAGTACAGTAACACCAGCAGTTGCTGCAATTTGCTTTTTCACTGCCAGTGCACAGAAAACTGCTGATGGAGGCTGCTGGTATAGCTTAAAATACTCATGCAGCCTTCAAAAACTTGAGAGAGAATAATAATAAACGTATTCATTAAATAAACGTATTTATCAAGGTCTCGATAATTAAGCTCATGCTAATACTGCTAAAAAATTTGCCATACTGAACTGCTTTTTGGCTGCTAGGAAATGCCTCCT
Organism: Lepidothrix coronata; assembly: GCF_001604755.1. Classification (NCBI taxonomy): domain Eukaryota; kingdom Metazoa; phylum Chordata; class Aves; order Passeriformes; family Pipridae; genus Lepidothrix; species Lepidothrix coronata. The sequence goes on along the minus strand of NW_016690303.1, from coordinate 1,892,942 downwards.
GACACAAATCCTAATTTTTAGTTTGTTCCATTCCACCCCCTTACTGGTACATGAACACTGCACCACTTCTATGTGATTTTAAACATACCTCTTTTTTCTTTAGCTTTGCCTAACTCTTTCACAGCAATAAGTACTTTCATATAGGAGATTGTTATCTTCCTGGGCTTGATGTGACATGCCTGAGCGTATACTGTGTCACTATTGCTACCATAATCCAAGAAAAGTTCATCACTCTTCTTTTTGCGTTTACTCCTCAGCTTTTTCACTTTCATCTTCTGACTTAGTTGCCTTCCAAATACTCATTTTCCATTAAACAGTGCTGTTACCCCACAGAGACTTAAACAGTGGTGGTTAACCTTGTGTGCACTCTGCACATACAAGCTTAATTGATTGCACTGGAAATTCTGGTTACAGAAAACTTGTTTAATTTGATCCTTGGCACGCTTTTCAGAATTTAAATCTTTTTTCATGTTCTTCCCATACTTCTAATCTCTCTAGGCCCTTCTGAATTTCTCACACAGACACAATGCAGCAAATACTTCATTATGCTGCTAGGGGAATATCAGAATCTGTCCTTTGGAAAAAAAGGCTTCAGTAAGAACAATAAACCATTTTTGCCATTTTGCCCAGAATTTTAGGTTAAAACTGACCCAAACAAAAGCCCAAAACATTACTCTCTTTCCATGAAAGTACAATAAATCTTTTAGCACAATAAATACATCTCAACTGTATCAGATAAAATCCACACAGGATAACATTAAGTACTTTTTCCATAAAGGGAATATATTTTGCTAACCCTAAGAAAATTTAATTTTTATCTTAATATTTGTGTTGCAACACGTGTTCCTTCAATGACATTCTTGAGTTTGTTTTTTGTTTTGGCTTTTTTTCAGCCAAATGAATTTTTTATATCAATATGTGTATGGTATAACACATGCCCTTCCAATAATCTTCTTGGGTTTTTCTCTTCCTTATGCTTTCAATAGTTCTTTATTAGTGGGTAGGGTAAGAGTTGGTTGAGAATCTTATAACATTTGATACATACACAAATTTTAGCTCTGAGCTGAAATTTTTTCTAAATGTCAGCTATATAATTCTGTAATTTATAGCCATTTGAGTACAGTTCACAACATTTTTCAGAAAGACAAACTATGCTGGAAAATTAAAATATTCAAAACTTGATTAAAGGAAAGGAAAATAATCTGACTAAAACAGTCACTGGATTTTTCTTAACCAAAGAATATCCCATAAGTCTGTGCTATCTCTACACACTGAAACAGGAAAAGAGGACTGAATTTTGTTTTATGAGCTTTTCATGCCTTAATAAAATAGTTGTGAGCTTTACAGATTCCCTACAGGAATAAAGTAGGGAAGAAGGCTTCCTATATTTGAAAAGAAATGTTGAAGGCGACACAGCATCTATCTCAACAGTGAACACTTCAGACTGTTAGTCAGGAATAGCTCTATTTATAATATAGTACATTTTATGGAAAAGACCTTGAAACGTCAACTAATTTATGAAACATATTCAATCCACATGTAGTTGGGATCATTATTCCACATAAGGGAAATAAATCAATGATGGTTTTGTATCAATGGAAAACCTAGAGATTGAATATGAGTTCCCAGTCAAATTACTGGGCATAGTATGCCCCAGAACAGCAATAGCTCAAATATTATTCATTTACAGAACAAAAGTTCAGCTTACCTTGCAAAGAATTGAAAATTGAGAAGAGGTACAGGAAAGCGAGAGTCAAGGGACCCCAAGCAAAAAAGGCAAAGCCCCATGTCATGCCCAGCAGGAAGGTCAGGCTGACCACGCTACGGAGGTTCCTCAGGATCTCTTCCTTCAGGCTCCGATTAGTTCTTTTCCCATTCCTCCCACAGATTTGCACCATCACCACAATAAACATGGCAATATTCATTAGAAACATGATTCCAAAGTAGCCAGCACAAGTCACATAGAAGACAATTTCATTCTTGATCCAGCAGCTGTAAAAAAATACAAAAAATGATCATTTTTGGTTAATGCAAACTATCTTCCAATTATTCACATGACTACAAGGAAAATCAGCCTATTTCTGATTCCACTGATGCATAGCTACGCTTGAAAATGAAACCTTTGTCCATTTTCTGTTTGGAAATAGAATGAAGTCCAGAGGTGTCTTAAGTGACTATGGCTCAGAGTACTATCACCTTGGAAATCTAAGGATTGTACCACAATTTTGTCAAAACCGATTACAAAGGAAATCCAAACTCAGATAAAAGCTGTGGGAACTGCAATCATATCGTGTAAAGTTTAAACTCAGTACAAGCAGCTTCACGGCTGTCATCTGTGTGAAGCATAGTATGTTTTAGTAACAGAATGGGCAAACTGGGATCTTCAGTGTCGAAATTTCAACTTTCTGCCGCTGGAGCTAAAGGAGAACTTGTACATGACTGGAGAAGCAGTAGGACTTTTGAGGTAGTCATTTGACAGCCAGCCATATGAGATATCTAGCTTATACCTCTAGCAGCAAATGGCCTGAATGTTTAGGATGATACTATAATAGACATATAAAATGACATTTTTATTTATCATGGTGAAGTTTTGCCAGGCAAGGAACAGAGCACTCATATAAAAATTTTGGCATCTGGAGATTATTAGCTGGACATCAAGACAAGAAAGAAGACTATCGAACTACATTGGCAAAAGACTAGTTTACTTAAAAAGGAAACTATTTTTATACTACTTCTTTCTTTGCTCTTACCTAGAAAATACAGCTTTCATTTAAGATAAACTAAATTTTATTTTATTTATTTTATTTTCCTGACAAAACCTATAAATTTTTCTTCTGCCAGAGGAGTGTTTGTACCTGGCATTGGGTAATACAGATTTCCCTCCACTTTTTCTTACGGCCTTCTTCACATTTCAGAGTCAAATAACTTAGAAGACAATTTTGCCCATTTTGCTTGTTTAATGCATCTTTGACTTTTCCAAAGCAATCTGACTGATGCTAATTTTTTTCCAAACTATAAATGCTCAATTTTAAGAGATCAAAAGAAATACTCACAAGTCATCTCCTCCTTGCCCGTTAGCATCTTTGCCATATAATTCCTTGCCATAAACGTGACTTGCACTTGTATTAGCACTTGCTAAAACAATTGCTATCACCAGAGCTGGCAAACCTGTAACACAAGAAAACTTGGGAGCTTTCAAATCTCCTAAACCTTTACATTCACCATGCTAAGCTGAATTATTGATGTCTGCATCCCTATTGCTTTAGTATAGAGTATCCTGAAAAAACTGCACTGAGAAGGTAGAAGAAAACAATTTTTCAAACAGTACAAATATACAGAACTTCCAAAGCACTTAATGGGCATTAATGAATACACCTCGTAACCTTCTGTGAGGCAAAAACCATTATTTTAGTATGTGATATGGAAATGAAAATAACACAATCTCCCTTAATTACCCAAAATTAAATTTGCAACTTCACATAGGTTCTCTATGAGAAGATTAAAAAAATATTTTAAAAAATGAGTTTTAATGGAAGGATATTATTGGGACTTTTTTGAGGGATTTTTTTTCAGAGATGCTAATGGGAATTCATTAGGTTGGGTAACTGGGGAACATGAACTTAAATCTGTAATTTCTCCACTGCTTCTCTCAACCGTAAGCCCCTCCACCCTATAAAACAAAATATATATTTCTTAATAATAACGTAAAAGGAGTATTTTGGGAAAACAGACAACTACGCAGAAGAGAACTCTGTGCAGAAAGGTACAGTTCAAACAAAAGAAATGTACGTTTCCTGATATGCCTTATTTACATGTCTTACCCTTGCTATAACAGAACAGATTCAAAGGGGAAGAGGTTAATTTGCTTTTCCGACCACTCAGTCCTTGCTCTCTGCTGAGGTTGCCAAAGAGGATGCTAGTTGCCAATGGAAAGACATCAATTATCAGCTGTACTGAGGTCAGTGCTCTAGCCGTAAGGTTAATGGTTTTGTATTGTGTTATATTATTTCAAACACAATATGTGCATTCAGGGGGAAGGCACAGATTCCTGATATAGACAAAACTGAAGAATAAAAGCCTTGCTGCCTGGGCCTTGCAGTTATTTTTCAGTATTACATTTTCCATTTCAGACCTGCTTTGTACATTGCTTAGGGCAGCCAGGATCTCTCTGTGTTTTAAACACCATACTGAAGCTCAGAGAATTTGGGTTGTCTCTGATTCCACCAACTTCTACATGTATTTGTTGGCAAGAAAATTTAACCTGAACTTAAAAGCTTTTGAAAATCAATGCAAAGATGCCCATAGGCGTTGCAGTAACTGCAAGAGTTTCTGCATTCATTGTGTGCTATGGTTCTTCATCTCTGATAGGACACTCTTGTTTCCCCTCTCCCATTCTGGCCTCTCCGGAGAGCAAGACCAGTTTATCCGGTCTCTCCACTCATCCAAGGTCTGTGAGCTGCCCTGGGTGGAGGGTGCCAGTTACAGTGTATTTACACAGAATTATACAGGGGAACTTCGTGACAGAGAGGGCTGGCTGCATGCCAGCACTACTGCAGGCCGGGGAGGGGGGGGAAGGAAACACCATGTTGATATTAATTTTGCTCTGTACTTCTGACAGAGAGCTTTTATATAGCAGCATTTATAGAGAGCATTTTATATAGCAGCATACATGCCATGTAAATATTGCATCTTCGGAACTCACCCCAGCCAATGATGCAAAACTTCAGTATGTATCGCCGTATATACGTGTTGAACACCTTCACCAGAGCAATGTACATATGAACAGCTTCTAGTCCCATCCATGTAAAGGTGGCCAGAAGAAAAAAGTGCAAGAGTGCAGCTACAGCTATGCAGAGGCCATCGATATCAAATGATGCAATCCAGCCATCAAGCAAAAAAATCAGGTTAAGAAAGAGCAGGGCTGTGCTCAAATTCATCAGGATTTTGGATGGGTAATCTCTTCGCAACTTCCTAATGAGAGAAATAGAGGTGCATGTGATTAACTTGCTGTACTCACACAAGCCACTTTCAGCAGCTGGGTTTACTGGTTCACAAAGTAAATAGAAGTACAGGGATCTCCTCCGAGCTGTAAGTGTTTGTGCTGTAAGTGTTTTTGTACTGTAAGACGTAGTGATGTGTACTTCTGTGTCAGATTGCTGAAGGCTTCTGCTGTGTGTAGTGGGGGTAAGCTACCAGTTCTTTAGGTCCTTAATGAGCTAATTAACTGCCATAATATTTTAGCAACTGATTTTTTCTTTAAAAAAACCCTTTCAAATTAAATATAAAACAGTACTTCGTATTTTAGATAGAAATTGAAAAAAAAAGATACAGCTGACTAGAAGGTCATCTGTGATCATTTTATATGTAAGTCTTCACTTAATTTTTGGAATGTATTGTCCAGTGCATGTTGTTCTCTGTTTCTTTGTTTGGCTTTTTTGAATAGGATCTTAGGAAGACTGAAGATCAAGTAATTTTTTTTTGAACTGATACACATTGAAATGTAGGAAATTTGGGGCAGCCAAGAACTTCTGCCCTCTTGGACCAGAACGTTGTGCCATAGGTAATTTAATAGGAATGCCATCATTGAAGACATTTAAAATGCTTGAAAACCCCCACCTCTTCCCTCACCCCCAGCCAACTATCGTTCTTTAGTAGCTACTGTGTCTTATCCTGTTACAGGCAGAATGGTTTCTTTGTGCTGACATGACTTCATTTCTCTTTTCACTGTTCACAGAACTGTATCACTTCAAAACTTTTGCCTTCTCTTGAGTCACTTTCACATTTAAGTAGAACTGCTGTTGAAATTGTTGTACCACTTCACAATTTATCTTCATTTTATCTCTCTTCCCACCTCTTTCTGAAGGGCTCTTGAATGTAATTGTCCTAGCTGGAAATTTATTTTTTTATACCTGGGTCATGTTATGTTCACATAAGCAAGTTCTTGTTTATTTTTTTTATAAAAATCCCGTTTGAGAATTTTAAAATAATACATATCTGTTCAGAATCTAGAGCATTCTGTATTCCCAAAAGAGGAAAATTTTGACATACATTCACCTTATTCCCAGGCCTGAGCAACACAACACATTAGAAACTGGAGGAAAGACTCTGAATTTATGTCTCCTTGAAAAAACATTTCACTTTTACAATAGTGTGACCGTGATTTTACAGGTTTGTTTTTTTTTAAACATAGATTTCCCTTCCTGGACAAATAAACCACACTATCCATGTAACTAATTTATTTTATTCAGCACATACAGGTACTACCTTTGTGATGTTTTTCACTTACTCAAATGCAATGTATGTTAGAAGAGTTGCAGCTGAAAATATAGCAGATATTCCACAGCCTATGTAAGTGATAAAGGTCAGGACGTTGTTATTCTGTGAGTCTATTTGTGTCACAGTTCTCTGAAGGTCCTATGTGAGAGAAAAGGAAGAGATACCAGTTATAGCCAACACCTCTTCTATGAGCACCACACTCTTTGTTGGTAATTAGTCAAGTAAAACTCAAAAGCACTTTGGCAATACCACTATAACCTTGACACTGGGGTTCATTTTTACTGAGTGTACTTTGTCTATAGCTGTTACACCTCTCACTTCCTTCCCACAGCTCTCCAAAACATTGTGCTTTAAGTATTATAACTGCTTGGAACAGCAGATAGTCAGAGCCTAATTCTGATCCTTATAATTCAGTACCAGGAGTTCAAATGTCCTTCTCTGGAAAAGTCTCTAGTTTTTAAACTTTTTAGTTTTGTTACTTATATACAACTGTCTTTCAGAAGATGTAAGATTTAGGAAAATGTAATTTAAAAGTTTTCATACTGAAATGTTCAACATTATTGGGAACTTCTGACATTACTTTTTGTTATTAAAAGTTCATAAGAGTTAATGTAGCTAATCATCTACAGATGAAATCAAGGGCAAGATACTGCTTTTTGGTTTTATGGTCTGCTTTGACATAAAAGCTGAAATTATAATAGAACTGATGTGAAAAACAGTGACGAAGACAAAAAAAAAGATTTAGAAATGAAGCAGAAAATTCTGAGGATTTTTTTTCCAGTTTTCTGTCTAACTGTAACTGCTACATAGTACCATCTGAGAATAAATGCCAGTGTTATTTCCTTTATTTAAGGACAAGAAACTATAAGAATGTTTGGATCTATATCACTGTGGAGAAAATGCAAGCAAATGCTAACAGATAACGATGTTCATTCTACAGTCAGTGTCACTGCTGTCCCTAGCAAAACTATCTAGCAAAAAGAAACGAAATGCTACAAAACTTCACATGCTTTGTAGAAAAAGGCAGGAGCAGCTTTTTTACAGCCTGTCCCAACCTTATATGACAGTTTATATATACATAGGGAGAGTGTTATTTGAAAATAATTTAATAGCTGAATTAAAGTCAGAAGCGATTATTAAAATGGAAAAGCAATTAGAAGGGTCAAAACTGTGTAAAAATCTATTGGAATGCAGCCCGAATTCAAAGAACTTCTGCCTTATTTCCTACTGCCACTAAAGCATTCAGGGAAGAGAAGGGACTCATTGAATATATCCTAAAGAAAGCCTTTTCTTTCTCCCTTTGAGGATAGAAAGTGGAACAAGACCACAATTTAGCTTGCAAGAAGACACAAAGTTAGTGGCTTTTTCATATCTACAACTCAGCATGATGTGAAGAGAGCAGTCCTATTAAGAAGGGTCTTGAAGGCCAAAGCTGAAAAAGTCAGCATGTGTGGCTCTCTTGCGGGGTTAAACTCTTACGTGATACTGCCTCAAGTTACTTCAAAACCCAAATACTTCCACTTAGGAGCACTGCTGTGACCAAGAGCCAATATCTTTTCTGCCGCTATGTTTTAGAGGCCAAAGAATGATAATTTCAGCTGGAAAGAAGTGTTTCAGGCCATTACTGAGCATAAACAATCACCAAATGCTAAGAAAAGATAGCAGTATTCCGTTTTTTCTTGTTGGGATTTTTTTCCCTGAAAAACACTTCACAAGTGCAAATTGTTGGAGACAGCTGAAGGCTAGAGGCTATGCTACTGAGGCTAAAGTGCACTCTATGGTTCCCTCTTTCATCTCCCTGTTAGGCATTGCTCTACCTTTCTCAGCCAGCCATTCTGGAGACTTTGCTTAAGGCTCTGACAGAGAATGAGCTACAAGTTCTGTACCAGCCCACTGTTGACAGACTTTTTCCCAGAGCAGGTCTGTAATGTAAGGCATCCCCAAAGCTGATTAAAGCCAAGTAAGAAAAGAGCCAATATATGCTTACACATTTTGCAAAAGAAGGTACTGCTTTATACTTTTTGACATTTAGATAAATCTTGTCAGATTTGCAGCCTATATTTGCAAGGGACAAATTAGCCTCTCGATAGAAGGATGAAAGGGAATTATTGTGCTCCCTTGACTTTTCATCCTCATTAGGAGTTTTACTGACTGTAGGACATTTTTCTTTCCCTGTTTTTCCTGACAATATGTGTCTCTCTCCCTTTTGTTCTGAAAACAGCAATTCCTAATTTTTTTCATGATTTTTTTTTCTGTAAACAACTTCCCACTTTCCCAATCTGAAAATTTTAAATATACTTAGACTTGTTTCTCATTCACTTCCCTCTTGTCACACCCTCAGCTGCAGGTCAGTTTTGACAGATTATACTACTGAGGGATATGTCGGGGATCCCTGCACTTCAGGATCATTAAGATCAATTTTTTTCTGTTTCTCTGTGGAAGTGTTAGTACTGGTATTTTGGTATTGCTCAGAAGCCTCAACCCCAGGTCTTTTGTGCCACAGTATTTGCAAAAGAATGTAATAATTTGTAAAGAATGTAATAATTATAATAATAACAACAATAATATTCTTTCATTACTAACTTTATTACTTCATTCCTGAATCCTTATCACTAGTTACTTTATTATGAAAAGATAACTTTATGACAATAAGGGGGGAAATTATTTATTATTGTTATTAAAAATCATATGCAAAAGAAATAACCCAAGTAACAAAACTGAGACTTGTCTTGACACAAGAGAAAAACCGCACTGGTGTTCCTAGGAAAGGTAACTTGGTGAACAGCGAGTTTGCCTACCATTAGGACCCCAAAGTGTGTGAGGTGGTTGCATAAGCACACTGTTTTGTTTTCATTGGACTCTGCATCCACTTGGCAGCCCGCAGGGTTCCAGCCACCATTGCCACCTGTGGAAATGAAACATGAGAAACTGCTGTCTCTCTTTTAACATCAACCTCTCTTTTAAACGGATTTCTCACTTCACCTTGTGCAAATGCAGAAGCGCTCTCTCAAATTGAACGAGCAAGCATTAAAAACAACCAGGAGAGAAGCAAGTAACAGATTTCCTAGTTTCTGCAGAGAATTACAGCAGGTGAGTGTCTCAGTAATGGATTACTGAGCAGAAGCAATAGATGGAGATCTATAATAAAAGTAGGGAGCTTTTTGGTTAGTGAATAAGACCTATTATGTGGATCATGCATTAAGACACACCTTAGTTTTACCCAATAATAAGACAGTTTTAGAACTCCCTTTTACCCCACTGATGTGACGTGTGCACCTGCCTGCCTCCCACTCATATATCCTCATTTATGGCACAGGACCAGAGAGGGTCCTTCCCTTCCTCCCTGCAGCATGTAAAGCAGGAGGTCAGAGTGGATAATCCCAAAGATCCCTTGTGGCCTTATGAAAAAACTCGGAATAAACTATTCCCTACTCACCCCACCTGAAAAGGTCATTCTGAAAAATAAGTAGAAAGATTTTATTTTTAAAAATTAAATGTTAAAAAGTAAAATCTGTTTTCTTTGTTTTCCCCCTGCTAAAATATGAACTAATTTTGTGAAATAGTTCATATTCTCTGACTTCTAAAGACATTTTTTCATAATTCCTGACAAAATCCAGCATAATTTGCTCTGTAATTTCAAGACAATCAAATGCTCAAATTCAAGACAATTTCTCAAAAGACTGTGAAGATGTTCCAAAACCACTCAAAGCTCTTCCCCACTTAAGCAGCCACTGGGAATAGTTTCTTCCCTGTGTGTTTCTCCTTTATTGTGCTTCCTAAGTTTAGCTTCATAGGTAGGTTCTATGATTTTGTGCTCTTTTTTTATCCTCCTGCATTCTCCTCAGTTGTTCTGTATTTCCTGCTTTGAAGTGCAAACTTGAATAGCAAATTTTATTTCTTGCAAGACTCTCTGTATTAAACCTCTCCATCCAAACTCCTACTGCTCTATCTGTTTGATTGTAAAGAAGAGTAACATGTCTGTAGTGATCTCTAAAATAGAAGGATATGGAAAGCCATCCCAGAGAACAAACGAGCAGTTAAAAGTATGGCTAAGAACCACTGTTGTGTTTGAGTAGCATTATAATTTAATTTGCGCATACAGACAGATCAGTGAAAAACTGCAATCAGCTATGGAAAAGTAGAGAAACTTGATTGAAAAATTTAAAATGTTAGAAACATTTACATTAAAAACAAACTTTGAAAAGGAGTATATAACATCTACTGTTACAAGTAACTATACTAACCAGAAAAAATTGTACGCTTCATTGAATGGACTTAATTGAATTCTGTAAGGATTAATTAGGAGGAAAAATGGCAAATACTGTATCTGATTTTAAAACTCAAAACAACTTTATTCCCCACATGAAAGAAATTACAGTATTTTTAAACTTACTGTTTTTGTCCATATCCCAGAAGACGCAGGTAGGTTTAGGATCTTCCTAAAAACAGATGCAAAAGGAGACTTTGTGTACCTCTTCAGGCATAAATCTCATCAACATTTACAACAGTTGTTGTAATGCATATTTCATTTACTGAGCAGAATAATCCATATCATTTAGACTGTTGAAAATTTGTCTAGTGTCAAATTAGAATTTCCTCTGGCAGTACTGCTTGTTTGGGGATCTTCCAGCAGCAATGAGCTGCAGTTTCCATATGATTCTAGAAAAAATTTCTAGAAAAACAGATTTGTCCAGATTTTCAAATCTAGAGCACTGCTTCTCTGCACTGTTCCACTGCTCCACTGCTCCTTTTCCACATCCTCAGAACAATGAAGTTTTATTGTCTCAGTGAAGTTATCTTTGAGTATGTCTTTACAGAATCTAAACACTTTGTACTGTTCACTTTCTTAGGGCTTCTCCGTGAATCCTTTATGTACGTCCTTGACAATATGCAAATGCCTGCTGAACCCAAGTGGAGGTTCTTTTGCCTCACCTTAAAATATTCATTGTAATGAAACACAAGATAAAGTTAACGGAACCGTGAAAATTACAAATCAGGTTCTTACAATTTACTTTGGTACTACATTTTAACATTTTCTTTTTTAACATCTCTAGTGCTATTGCCTCTTTTGGATTAGATACTGACTGTGTCTGAGAACAGAGTCAAGCTCACCCATTTTTTAACTGAAACAGTATGTGCCAAAAGATTGCATTTGGTCTCTATTTCCCTAAATTTGCTGTGGTCATCTTTTAACATGTTCTGTTCATTCCTCCTTTGCTGAAAACCACATAACAACAAAATAATTAAGGGAAGTATTAAATTTGATCAAAGAATTTAAGTAATTCTAAAGTTCCAGTGTAATAAATCATGTCCCTGGTCAAAACCATGGTCATGAACACAGGTTTTACTTAGTTATTGGCACAGAAATTGCTTCTGAGGGACAGAATGAACAGTTTTTCAGGTAATTCTTAGACCATGAATGGAGTGCGAATGCATGAGGATGGGAGAGGTTACTTGTTTTAACTTTTTGCTTACGTGCTTTTGTTCTAGAGTTTTTGATTTCCATTTATGTTCTTACTCAAAATCCATCCCAATAAATCAGGTTTAATGCTTAGCCTTTACCACATGCACTCTGCATTCCTGTTCCTCTGAATAATCAGTCTTGTTTTACCTGAATTTTGGTATGCTTGATTGTAACCTTCACATAATCCTGAAGATCCTGAATGGTTAAATTTCCAATACTGCATGCCACCACAAAACTGGTCAAATTGTCAGGATTTTCTGCATCCTTTGAAAGATTAAGAAAAACATAATAAATGCTTACACAGCACATAACATAAAAGCCAGAGTACATAGTTTCATTTTTGCAGCATGCCAGAATAAGTAAGTTGTCAGCATTTCTGTACTTTTGATTACGCAATATAAGAACATTATGTTTATAAAATCAAATTATGGGTTAGCTTCACTGAAGTTTCCCTATTTTCCTTATAGTCATAAACATACATGGGCACAATTATAGAGAGAGGTTAGAAGACAAACAAAATTATAACTCAAACAATGTAGCAGATAACAACTCATGATATGATTAGCTCATTTCCCTAAACAAGAATGAACTAGCTCCCTTATTGTTGACACTATCCTTTTGAGTAGATGAAAAGTTTTCAGAGAATAACCTGTTTTTTGTGTATGGTTGCTAAATCATCCTCCATCTTAAAATGAATGACTAAGAAGAAGTAAACAAATTCAAAGTAATGTTATGTACTGAAGGAGGTAGTATTTTCTGCAAGCTCTTATTTGATGGGAATTTAAACAGAATTCTGATATTATCACTGAGCAATCCTATTTTTAACCTGCAGCTAAGAATCTTCCAACTGAGAAGTTTTCCTTGGAAACCAATTATTTATTAAAATGGAAATACTAATTTCTTTTGATGAGCTTCCATTGAGACCTGCATAGTTACATGCCTGGTTGGGAAGCTTGGTCACTGCCTGTGGCAGATCTCAGGTCAAATGAAGTCTATTGTCACTCACTTTCCCTCCCAAAATCTGGTCTGTCAAATTCCTGAACCCTTCATTTCTTCTGTCTAGGGGTTTTATTAACCTAACAAGATGTCAGGTATCAGCTCAGCACTGGGCTCATGAGATCCCACCACTTCTGTCTTCTGAAAGACAGAACAGCTTCAGTTTTTAAGTACACATTATCCTGAGAAGACTATTTCATTCCTTAAAAACATTCATATCCAAGAATTTTCAGATGCAGTATTTCAGATTATACTGGAGCTTTGTAATAAAATTTCCTAAAACTTTAAAAGTCGAAGAGGAAAGAAAATTCAAATATCTAGATAGTTCTTGAGCACTCAAACAAGACAAAATCTCTTGGCTACCACCTAAATTTTAACATCTGACCAAGTCTGTGGAAGTCCTTGGACATATTTCTACAGGTTTCAGTCGATTGTGTCTCTAGCAGATATGAAAAACTAGAAATAAATATCAGTTGGTCTCTCTAGGGAAGGCAATTTAATAAATTCTTACTCATCCTTAGAAATGAATAGAAATAATGTGTGTAGTAAAGTAAAATACAGGTAACTTATTATTTAGCTGTAAGGCCGTGTTCAGCTAAATTAAGGGAAAACACCATTCTAGTGTTTCTTAACATAGTGAATGAAAGGAAACTGGCACATCCAGGGCATAATTCATTGTATCTATTCTATACATCTAGGTCAAAATACGACTTGCCTAAAAATAAGTGTCCATTTTAGAGGCTTTAGGGTATTCTGCCCAGTCTCCAGCTGCTACTGCAGAAGATGTCACATCTCTTACTCTCACAGGTTCACTATCACATCCATCAGTACTTTTGCACCTTGGAGTATCTCAAATTGCAATTGCTCCTTTGTCTGGAGAACTGATGCTGAGTTCTGCATTGGGATGAGTTATGTTACACCTCAACGGTGTCTATTCTTTTCCATCGACTAGCTTTGAAGGCAACTTATGAACAACAGTTCAGGCATTGATGTGTACATAGAACACACCTGCCTTTGGTGAAATGAATCCCACTCTGAATAGCTTTTATATAGTCTTCTAATTAATATAACCATCAGATTTTAATGAATGACAAGATAAAAGTTTCTGAATTCTCCCAGTTGCAATAAAAAAACCCCCTCCAGTACTGTAAAGTAAAATGTTTCACTGTTACATTGACTACTTACAAGGAATACAGCTAAGAGCATTCGGGCTTTTTAATTGCAATTGAAATAAATGTATCTATGAAATACTTTTATTCTAATGAATAAAGTTACTGGGTTTGAGATGGCATGTGGATTAATTTATTTGTAGGCCTTATTTTAATGCCCTTTTTTTTAACTTCCTTTATTTTTAGACCTACTAAACCACAATTTTAATTGTGTTAATCATACCACCCATGAATAGTTTGAAAAACACACAAAAAATAAAAGGCATTTTAGTTGCAAACTCAGATGCAATTTTTCCTGGTTTTTTGCTTTTCAATGGCTTATTAAGTATCACTTAGAAACACATTCTTAAACTACTAAAGGACACATTCTAATTTTGTATGACAAGAGTCCATCTGTATTCTTCTGGGTTTTTTTTATTAAAGATATCCATCCTGTTTTTCTCAAAAGCAGGCCTAAAATTAATCCATTTTAAAAAGTTAAAATACTTTGGGGTGTATTTCAGAAGGCAACTGTGGGTCATGGGTATTTTCTTGCCCTAGATTATCTGATGAATCTGGATACACTGCCAATAAAAACGATAATATAGAGACAATACAATACTACGGAGTTCTGCGGATGCACAAGAGTCAAAGGTCACTTAAAATACTGATGGGAAAACAAACTCAAGTCTTCTGAGACACATTCTACAGTTCACCATGAAACAATATTTCCTTCTTAATTATCTTTTTTGTTTTTTCAAAATAGATATGGTTTTGGTTTTCTGTTTTTCAGGTTGCAAGTTCTTCATACTTTTTTTGGCATCTACCATGCAGGCACTTTTTACAATTACCATTTGATGGGACCCCAAAAAGACGAAAACCAAATCTACCTCAGTACCTTTATTTTTCAGGTGTAAGAATTGTTATCCTTATTCCCTATTAAAATATGGAGAGCTTATGAGAACACAGGTATGAAAAGAATAGTATATATCAAAACAAAAGTTCTCTGGCTACTGACCATCAGCTCAGAGTTTCCAACTGAATATAAAGTAGCCAGCTGGATATGATTACTAACCAACTCTTATAAGGAAAAGAGAGTACTTGCAGTGTTACAGGCCAAATTCCCTTCTGATAGGAAAGAACCTGGCTCCCCTGAACATCAAGGACTTATATTAATACATTTAAACACAACTTATGCCCTTTAAAAGGACATGCTACTTTCCTCTGATCATAAGCAGCTGGGATACAGTTTTCCACAGATTACCGAGAAAAGGTTTATCTTACATTTCACAGGAATCTGCACTCAAATCACAGACTTTAACCCATCCTGGGAACTTCAACTGTATTGTCACTCTGAACATAAGACTGTCTTCAGTGCCTACATTTGGTATCATCTTTTAATTCCTGTAACTCACAAAACGCTGTGAAATGATTCCTACACTATAGGAAATTTTTAACAGCTGGCTTTGACTCACCCTATCTGAAATTACTTCAAACACATTAATGTTTACCTGAAAAAGACCATTTTTATTGAAGAAAGTAAACTGAGCCCTGGATATAACTTCAAATTCATCTTGACTTAAATTCTTCAGTAAACTTGGTGGCAGAACAACAGAGGCAAAGGCACTTGTCTGATCCTTGTCAAAATCTATCTGTTAAATAAAACAAGAGAAGAACATGTTCAAACAAAAATCAAACCATCTGTTGTCCACAACTGGGTTCACACCTTTACACAAAGATATCTAAACATGGGTATAGAATCAATCAACACTTATATGACCTGTGTCTATGTAAGAGTTGATGCAATAAACAGGTTTTTTTTAAGGCTTGGTAGGTTTGCCACCTTTCCAGCATGAGATCAGCCTTCTGCTATAAAAATGTATTAGATAAAACCAGCAAAGAAACAAACTCCTCCATGGCTATAATGATGATTTGGAAATAATGGATGGCAATAACGGCAGTCATAATCATTTTCAGTAACCTTCAAGATACTTTTTCTCATAGAAAACAATGCTGAGATCTAAAAAATATGCTCTGAATCCTTCTTTCTTAAGTTGTATTAGTTGGATTGATCCACATATCTGAAATAATTTTCTTACGAGCTTTTATAGTTTCTCTACTACAAAAAGGAGATCTTAAAATAATTATTAGTGCCACCCATCTATATTTATTGTGCTATATAGCACAAAAAAAAGACACTTTCTGCCATCAATATAAATGTAATATATACTGGCAACGTGTCAGACATCTAAAAGCCCACTATGGCCCAGGGATGTTACAAGTGAGTACGAAATAAATGAGGATGCAACCTTGCATTTTATTAGCAATTCTACGACTGCACACTTTCCCACCATGACATACTCAAGGTGTGCCACCGTAGCCATCAAAGGAAGGGGAACAAGCCATCTCACAATGGCTCTATAGTAAAAGCATTTAAGAATTTTACTGTGAGATATGGAAACTCACACTTCTGACTTCCCCAGAGGCATCCTGGTCATGTATTTATGCCTCTCACTATCAGATATTTGATTCTAAAAGCACCATTAGCTAATAGAAAGTTAAAAGTCATAGGTTACTGACAGATTATTCACTGGTTTACTGTGAATAACAGACACCGTGGTAAATCAGTCAGAAGTGGTTCATAGATATCTCCTGACAGGGATAGATGTAGTTGAAAAACAGGTTTTCAGAGGGTAATTCTGCTACAGTAAACAGAAAATGTGTGTGATAAAGATGTCCCGGGCACTGTCTGCAAATAGAGTGGAAGAGACTTCTATAAAGAAGCATGGATATATTACAGGAACAATTTAATAATACGAATCACCAAAACCTAACTTAGTCAAAGGTTTGGCAAGAAACATAAAGACATAGGGGACTGAAATAGAATCTTTCCAATTTGCCATGGATAAATTTGCTTGATATCTACTTTAAAAAAAAAAAAAAAAGAAATAAAATCTGGAAACATTCTGACATACAGCTTGTTATTGTTCCCTGATGAGCCTAGGATAGGACATCACATTGCTGGTGAAAAACATGGGCTTTCACAAGGGAATCTCCCTCCAGGAGGGATAGCAAGTATCTTTCCTGACAGGTATGGAAAATAATCCCGAAGATTTTTCTAGCAGGAAGGATGCTAAGAATTCTCAATCAGCTGTTTGAAATGTGAAAGCCTCAGAAGAAACTCATGTTCCAATAGGAACATTATAAATACTTCGACAGAGTTTGGATTTTATGATTATTTCGGCAGTGCTGTAATAAATGATTCCAGGACGAGAAGATTCCTGGATGTCCTCAAGCCACAGATGGTAATTCTTGTTATACAAGCAAACATCCAAAACCTGGGTTTAGAATTTTTCCTTTCCTCTTTCCATAAATGAAGGATGAAATCTGGAGGAGAAACATTCTTTTGAAAACAAAGCTGAAAACAGCTACTGAGGAGCTTCATTAATATGAGAGCTAAACAAAAGTAGATTTACCATTATCAAAAATTTCTGATAAAATTGATTCAAAGAAATTTTAGCCAAATGTCTATGAATAGAAATATGTGAAAACTCAATTACATGAAATGTATTCATATCTATTTAAACAGCACCTGAGTTTTGATCCTAAGTCTAGATACATGTAAAAGGCCTGAAGCCTACTATGTTACTACTACTTTTTGTAAATTATTCTTAGTCTCTTAGACCTTTAAAGATTAGCCTTTAACTGCATAATGACAAGTATTGTTGAATTCAGTTTTGGTTCCTCTGGCCCAAATGACAGTAGATTTTTTTCTTTTTCTGTGTAATATTTTCTGTGTGTTTCTCCAAGTAATGCTCACTGTACTTGAATGGTTAAACACCCAGGAAACTGAGATTACATTGTCACAGACTTCCTATTTAACTGCAAAAAAACCCCGAAAACATTGTATTGCACTTTTGAAAGCATTCAGGTGCCATAGGATGCAGTTAGGCATCTAGTGAAATTTAAAGTCTCAGCATCTCATCACTACAGATTTCCAAAGAACCTTTGGAAAATCCTATAGGTGTTCATGTGCATCTCAAATTCTATTTCAAGCTTTCAGATGTCTGATTTTTTCTATTTGTGGGGGGAAGGAGAAAAAAATATTTTTGAGGTGACAATAAATAACTTTAATATACTAGCCTGTCTAGACAGTGTAGCACGGGAGACCTTCCTGCATTTTGAGTGATCTCTGTTTCTTTTTTTTTTTTATGTCTAGGCTGGCCAAGCTCCACATGAATGACCTGAACCACATCAGACATTCCTAAATGGTACAAGCCTATCAACCTATGTGTGGACAACAGGATCAGTCGTAGGTCTCTTTCAGCAGTAAGTGTTAAAACTATACTGGAAGATTGAAGACCTATTGTATCTGAAGAAATCTGTATGTGGATACCTACATCTAGGAGTCTTATTCTAAAGCTGAAAGGCATCAATGGAATTGTTAGGTAGTGTACAATGGATAATACAACAGACTGCTGAAGATTATTTTCCTTTTTCACTAGTAAAAAAACTCACAAAACTGAAAAAGGGTCAAGTTGTTCTGGATTTATAAGCAAATCACTTTTTATCTGCATGGAATGTGAGTTTATCTGTGTTTCCTGTCATTCAAGGAAATACTACATTAATCTGTTTGGACGATTGCAGGAAAAAGGAAATAGAAAGTAAGGGGAGAATTGGGAGTTGTAACTGTTTTTACAGGAACCACAGTAAACACACTTGGAACAACACACACATTTCATGTTCAAATACAACTGCTTGTTCTGTACCTGGAAATCAGATGCATTATTCTGTGAACTGACACTGAAAGAACCACCTTTGAATGAAGTTGAGTTTATAGAAGACACTCCGAGTGCGAGATTTCGTGTTGAAATACTCATGGATGGTCCAGTGAAATGGATCTTTAAAGCCAAGGCATCAATAGTTTTTAGAGCCCTAAAAACAGAAGTTAAATTATTCTAAAACAAAAGCTTTTGACTGACAGAAACTATCACTGCTCCTGAAATAATTTTTCAACAATACTTATATCTATGCTGTGTCATGTGTCAGAAGACTTCTTTTTTTCCATTGAAATACTTCGTCTTAGTCATGCACATTAATTTTAGTACAAGAAGAAATATTTGTGTATCTAATTTGGAAAATTCTTTTTGATGAAAATCAGAAAAGTTTGATTTTTGTGCTGCAATCATTTGCCTATTTATGGAAGGATGAATCCTTACAGCCTTGCAGGTTGCTCTCAAAAGCTTGTCTCAAATGAAGAAATACTTACTCTGAAGATGAGGCTGCCAATACACTATCTGAACTGGTTAGAATATTGGAAAAAATGGTCACCACAGTAGAACCCAGAGATTCATCAATTTCTTCATCATTAACAATTTTTTTGAGCTTCTGCACAACGTCATTTACTTTGTCTGAGGTTAGCTGCTGCCCTTCACCAGTGAGATTCAGAAGCTGATTGGCTATATCAGCTGCATTTTCTGTAAGCATACAGTCAAGTAAAAAAGAGAAAATAATGCATTATAGTCCTGAAGTAATACAGAAATACAAGTTTTTATTCACATTGTTGAAATCTAGAGAATATTCCAGGGTGCTGGGAATGATCACAGGATTTTATAATTTTGTCAAATTTATAATTTTATGAAAAAAGTATATAGAACCTGCTGATTACATACGGTCCTCATTGGCTGTGCTTTTCTTTTCTTTATTTGGATTTGAGTTTGTAAATCAGAACTATTATTGAAAGAGCTGACTGAAACAAAAAGTAAGGAATAAAAAGTCTATTTTTTCTCTTTTTTTTCCTCCTTATGTTATCCTTTTTTTTTCCCCACTGGGAAAAAGAGGTTCACTCTTTCACTATTACTGAAAGAGTATTCACTCTTTTAAGCTTTGTGAAGAAAGACTGACCCCATTGCAAATGTTTCAGTTCTTTCAGAGGATGGTTCTCTTACTCATCAGAGGGCTGGCAAGTATGACACACAAGCAAATTTCATGAGAAGAATCTTCCTGGTAAGGAAAGTTTTATAGTGTGTCCAATGGCAAAACACTAGTGTAAATCACATGTTAAACTGTAACCTCATTGCCACCTGGACAAAAACTAATGTGAATGCTAACCTTTTACAATATCAAAATATTTGAGATTTATTGGAATTCTCAAATAAGATTTTGAAATATCAGCCTTCTTCCGTCTGCAACAGGCTGTGGGTTTTTAATGCTGGTTTTTTATAATACAGCTTTTGGTACGTTTACTTTAGAATGTTTACTTTACATGACATGATATTTTCCTATAGTCTGACTGCAAGTACTCAATCAACTACATTATGAAGCCGGGCTCCCTAGGACACCTCTATCAATGAAGAAAGAAAAAGAGGCTTCTTCAAGAAAGCAATTCAGAACAGGACCTTACTTGTAGGTGCTCTGAAATACACACAAGAGTATAATTCTCTTCACTAGCTCTGACAATAAAAAAAAAGGCCATAAAATTGTTGTCTTGTTATTTTATTACTCCTTTATAGCCAGAGTGACATCAAGGGGTATTTTACAAACTGAGAATAAATCTGAATACGTCTGATTGTAAGTCCAGTGAAGAGAGTGGGCGTCTTTCCCCTGGCAGCTACAGGCATTGGAAACATTTAAAAATTTGTCCTAACTTGAATATCAAATAGAGGCAAGATACCACCTTCATCTACTCTTGCTTGAATTGCCTGAAGAGTTTGATTTATTTCAGTAATTCGTATTCAGAGGTTATAATGGGTGAGCTGAATTGAACCCGGTGCCCTTCCTCAGAGTTTAATTATTTACTCTGATTATTTAGAAAGATTTTCAAACAACTTAGCATAAAGAAGAAAGATATTCTTCCTTAATGTAACTTCCTTATAGGAAGCAGTAATCAAAGTCTACCACACTATTCCTTTAGCCGAAGACCAACATCAATATACCCACCTGTGCAATTTCTAAGATCAGGTTGACCCCAGTATGATGTATAATTCTGCAGACCCAAATAGCTAAAGAGGAAAATGACAAAATTCACATGAAATATAGTAACAAAATTACATACATATTTCATAATTCTTATGCAGGTGTCACAGTGGTCCACTCTTCTCAATTCACAACATTGCTAGCAACATGGCCCCTAGTGAAATGCAATATGAATACTTGAGAGTGGTATCGAATCAAATGTGATCGATTAAGTGACAGCGCAAACAGAAACCCTAGTTCTTTAGAATAAATTACCAGCTGATTCCTATACTGATTTGACAAACTGCTTCAATGGAAACTCTAGCCTTTTATTTCAGGAAATACCCAAATGCTAACACAAACTATTATGCCTCTATTATGGCCACTCAGGTGCTGTTCCTATAATTTATCCTTGATGTAAATGGCTTTGATTAAGTCAATTGCAAGTCATAATACCTCTCAGAAGAACATGCAGAGGAGCTATGTGAAGATATAAATTATGCCATCCAGGAAAACTAGGGCAAGTCACTTTCAGATGTAGATCCAAAGTAAGGGGCAGATAAAAAGATTCCCTTTTTTTTTTTTTTTTAAAGCCTTACCATAGCAAAATACGGAATCACAGAATGGGTCAGGTTGAAAGGGACCACAGCGGATCATATGGTCCAACCTCCCTGCTCAAGCAGGGTCATCCTGGAGCACACGGCACAAAATTGCATCCAGATGGTTCTTGAATATCTCCAGTGAGGAAGACTCCACAACCTCTCTGGGCAATCTGTTCCAGTGCTTGGTCACCCTCACAGTAAGGACGTTCTCCCTCATACTGTGGTGGAATTTTCCGTGCATCAGTTTCTGTTTGTTCCCTCTTGCCCTATTGCTTGGCACCACCAAGAAGAGCCTGGCTCAATCCTCTTGACATCCTCCCTTCAGATACTTAAGAGACACTGATGAGATCCCCTTTCAGTCACCTCTTCTCGAGGCTGAAAAGGCCCAGCTCCCTCAGCCTTTCCTAGTAACAGAGATGTATGAGTCCCTTAATCATCTTTGTCACCCTGTAACAATGGGTCCAAAATTAAACACACTTTTTCCTCAATTTTCTTTAAAGACAATCATGTTGTCACAGCATGGCAAAGGCAGGATGCTGAAAGGGAAAAACTTATCCTTTCACTAAGTGCATGATAAAATAACATTATTCCTCAGCTGATCACATTTATTATAACAGCATACTAGCAGGTAACCTTCTACTGTGGGATGCACAGGACTAAAAGAAACTGTTAGAAGAGCTTCCTCTTCTTTTGAAACACATCCCACCAACGCTCCATACTGGTAAAAGCTAGTGGAGTCAGAGGGAAGGAAAGCACAGCACAGGGCAGAACACAGTAATTTTTTTTAGGAGAAGTGCTGTACACAGACAATCAATGGTATTGTGTAGACCACAAATAAACAATAAAGATAAGCAATACTGGGACAGCAAAGGCCAGAAACCTTAATTTTTAATGATTCGGAAGTTCTGACATAAAACCAGTTTGACTTCTGTACTACTCGCTCTACAACAAAAGTTGGTCAATCAGGATCAGTTCTTGTACAAGATTAGGAGGCTGAGGAAGTGAGTTATTTAAATATAATGCAGGTTGCTTTCCTGTTTGGCACAGAACCTCAAAGCTGATTCATATCCATGTTGCCATACTGTTTTCAAGAAGTAAGAGATGTGGTCTTCTCAAAACATGTTCCAGATGCAATGTGGGCAGATAAGACTAATATATTGCTTTTAATGGTAATCATCCTAAATACTGAGCAAATTAATTAATATTGCATCATCATAACCACATTTAAGGCACTCGAAAAGATCAAAGCCATAGTGTTTTGGTAATACATCAACGGAGGTAATAATATTCCCATTTTACAAATGGGAAATAGAGATACAGAGTCAAAGTCTTTTGTAGATGTTTGCAAAGAAAGCCTACATTAGGGAAAATATGTCCTAAACCTTAAAAACACAAGTTCAAATCTTCAAGCATAAGATTATTCCCACCTTCAGTTATGATTAACTACTGGCAAAATGTTTGTTTCACAATTTCTTTTACTTTCCCCTGATGAGATGAGATGTTCTGGACTAACCAAATACACATCTCAAATTCATAGAATTTTATTCTGTTTCTTACACATGGGAGATAGTAGTAGTGGAGTGGTAGCATATGTGAAACTTTGGTTTCAGTAACATAAACATCATGGCCAAGTACAAGGTCCTGAACGTGGGCAGGGCAATCTCAAGCACAAATACAGGCTGGGAGGAGAATAGATTGAGAGCAACCTCGAGGAGAAGGATTTGGGGATGTTGGTTGAAGAAAAGCTTAATGCGACCAGTCAATACAAGCTTGCAGCCTAGAAATCCAACTGTATACTGGGATGCATCAAAAGCAGTGTGGTCAGCAGGTCAAGGGAGGTGATTCTGCCCCTTTGCTCTCATGAGACCTCGACTGGAGTGCTGCATCCAGCTCCGGGGCCCCCAACATAAGAAGAATGTAGATCTCTTGGAGCAAGTCCAGAGAAGAGCCACAGAGATGATCAAAGGGCTGCAACACCTCTCCTATAAAGACAGGCTGAGAGATTTGGAGTTGTTCTACCTGGAGAAGTGAAGGCTCTGAGGACACTTTATAGAAGCCTCCAGTACCTACAGGGGGCTACAAGAGATCTGCACAGGAACTTTTTACAAGGGCATGTAGTGATAGAACAGTGGTGAATGGTTTCAAACTGAGAGAGATTAGATTTCAGATATTAGGAAGAAATGTTTTACTTTCAGGGTGGTGAGATGCTAGAACAGGTTACCTGGAGAGGCTGTGGGTGCCCCATACCTGGCAGTATTCAAGATCAGGCTGGAAAAGGCTCTGAATAACTTGGACTATTGAAAGGTGTCCCTGCCCAGGGCAGGGGGATTGGAATCAAATGACCTTAGAAGGTCCCTTCCAACCCAAACCATCCTATGATTCTGTGACTTGAATAAAGCAGTTTCATTCTGTAAGAAGATGCTATTTTTATAATCACTTTGAACATGTATTAATTTTGGGCCTCAATATGCCCTACAGAAGTGGTAGATGAGCCTTTTTTTCCTATCAATCAAGTACATACTCTTACTGCATGCACAAAATCTCTCACAGTATAGAAATCGTCTTCCTGAAACACAATACCAGCCAATGGCAACCATTATAGAGAATTTAGATTAACAATATAACCAGAAAGTTGCATCTGAAGCAACTCAGCTTCTCAGACATTTGAATACCTACCAGGTTCTTGATGCAGTCTGAACTGAGCTCCCATGGCAAAACGTGAAGTTGGTCACAGTAGGTCTGGTATCTGGCCAAAAATAGTTTGGAGGGTTTTCTTCAGCTAAACATTTTTCTGTAAAAAAGAGTGTTAATATCATTGTTAACAGTAAATTTCACCACCTAACCATCTTGCATTTCTTGTCAGCATATCAATCAGTCTACAGTACAAAACTGTCTTCAAATTAAACTCTTGGTTGTTTGCTATAGAGTGTCAATAGATACTGCTGCTGCTCAAGGGAAAGGGCTGAACATGCATGCTGCATCCATTTGCATTCCAACAGCCTCCACCTCCTCCCTCCCGAAAGAAAAGTAATCTTTGACTGGCAGTAGTTGAATGGGAAAAGACAACAGCTAAAAAGAGACAGATTAAGGGCAGCAGTTGGCAGGAGCACAAACAGCATTGACAAGTGAGGACGAGAGGCCTCGGAGGTCCAAAATAGAGGTCATTTTAGCTCTGGCTGTAAAACATACTTCTTTATCCTCAAACTACCAGAGGAGCTGTCAGGAACTGTCCCAGCCTCTGAACCAGACAGCAAAACACTGACTAAAGCAACCTGGACAACTGTGTTTGTGTTAAAATGATATCTTGACCATGGCTTTTTGAGATTAGTGGAACAATGAACCTTATAGGGACAATTGAAAATCTCAAACATTCATATCATTTGGAAATGTGTGATCATTTTAACACAGAAGATGCTTATTTATAGACAAGCAAACAAAATTTGTTGTGTAGCAAAGCCAAACACTACTTACCCACTGGATCAACATCCACAGTATGAAGTTTATATCCTTCTTCTATGGTTCGATTATTACTTATGAGCTTCTGTCGGATGTCTTCCTCTTCTAAATTGATGTTGTTGGTAGAATTATAAACCAGAAGAGCCAAAACACCAAAACTGCAAAGAAAATTATCCAAGTGTTTCAGTCAGAACAGCAGAGGCCAAATGTGTGGAAATAAAAATATCTGTCAACCTCTGATTTTCTGAGTATAGAACGGTGTCACCAACACAATGCTGCACATTATCTGTAAATTATTTTTATATATAAGGCCACAACAAGAAAATATGGTTGGGAAATTTCATCTTCTAGTTACCATTAAAGAAGTGTCTCATTAAAAGAGCTAAGAAATGTTTTCAGAAGAGTAAGAATATTTTAAAAGATATTAAAAGATGAAACCATAGACTTGTGAGTTCTAAATGGATCCTAATTAATTTTAAAAATCTGGTTGCTGATGGCTTAGAAATTTAAGAACTGATTCATGCCACCCCCAGAGGATCTACCTCTACATTGACTACAGAGGAAGACTAGAAGATTAACAAAGAACAGATGCCTAACACTTAAATCTCTGGATTCTAATGGAATGAAAAACACCATGACACACTTCTGAAGCTTTTAGATGTAATTACGAAAGTCAAGTTGCTCAGATGAGTAATTCAAGTCTGAGCACTAATAGCTGTTTTGTACTGTGGCCCACTGCTACTTTCTTGGGCATAAGAAGTAGTTCAAAGTGCCCAAGCCTCTTTCCTGTGAGAGAAATAAAACAGTCCCCACCCTTGTCCAAAAACATAGCTTTTCTGGAAGGGAAACCATGAACAGCCAAGCAGTTCTAGCAGGACAAAGGAAATAAGCTCACAGTGGAAAGCCCAGAAATTTCCTCCTGGGACACAAAGAAACACACGTTGGAGACAAGAATATGTTGGTACCCAAGAGCATTGGTTGGCTCTGGCTAGTAGGACATGACGCCACTAAAGTATGGAACACTGGATCTCCATGCAAGCCAAAATGTGGAAAAAAGGAAAAAGCAAACCTGCTTTAGGCTGTCTTCATCTTAGCCTTGCCCTTGGATACCCATCAGCCTGAATAAAGACAGACCTTTGCAGTGTGAGCCATTCCTGGCAGGCTGGGAAGCAGCAGCACTGCCAGCACACATACTGTGAGCACGGCACAAACTAATCAGAGCTGCCTTCACCTGCAGCCCCCTGTACAAGAAAGCAACTGTCAGCTAAAGGGTCTTGTGGTCTACAGAAAGAAGCACAAAAAAACTACAGGGGTGCTGAAGAGGGCTAGTAGGGTTTTCAGGTACTGCTTTCTACGACAGACAAGGACTTCAACTCAAAAAAAATCTTCCAGAAAGACATCCCCATGATGACAGCTCAGAATTGTACTTTCCAGAGGTGCCTAATCTGGTACAGTATAAAACTACAGCTTAGTGTACAGATATTGGTCTAAGATGGCAGATTTAACCCTCTTTCTGTCAGGCATCATTCTGAAAACTGAGTAACTCCAGCCAATAATTCTGAAGTACTCTCTCATAAGTGAAATGGCATTAAAACAATTGGCATTAGAAAACAACCTCTCAGTCTAGGAAAAAAAAAAAAAAACAACAAAAAGGAAAAGCGAAGTCCAAACCTCATACAGAAATCACAAATGTGAACTAAATACTCCACACATTTAACTTTTGCAGATGTAAATAAATAAGTAAATAAATATACACAGTCACTGGTTGTTTATTTTCTTTTATTGTTGTTGAACACCAGCACACTTTTCTTTTTTCTTGCCATATTTACTGTTTTACTGGTAACATGTTACTGGAGACGAAAGATAAAAATGTCACCACCTGCTGGCTTGGCTTGCCTTTTTCCCAGTGGATGTATTTTAGCAGAGAAATGACAACTATCCCTGGCCAGGTTGCTCCTGCCCTGCTCCCAGATATACCAAGTTCCTTCTAACATTCCATTCGTCTCTGTGGAGTGTTTAACATAAACAGCAAATAGCCTCAGTAGGGTAGATGAGCATTAGTAGGCTTTTGCTGTATACCTCGGATATATTACAAAGCCAAGTTTATTATGGCATTTATTTTTAGAAGAAGCATGGAAATTGCCTAAGCGACTGCCAATTCCTTCAGCCCTTCAGTACTTCAGCCTGAGTCTCCTGGCACTTAACCATTTTTCCTAAAAGATCCTGGCTTCACTCGCCTATTCCCTTTACTTCAGAAGAGGAAAACTTAATATATTGATGCCACTCCCTACCTCAGCACTCTGGCTGCAAAAGAGTTCTGAACAGTCACTGCTACTGTTAAGCTGCCTGTTTCAGGACTCCCAACTAACCAAAATGATATTTACTACCCATAACTGTGCAGAGGGATAATAGTAACAAAATAGAATGTATAATGATAGACGAGGTAGAACTGGTTGCAGTTATCTTGAAAAATTATAGAGGAAGGTATTGATAATGAAGCACTGATAAAAATAATCTCTTAAACCAATCTGTTACTTGTTTTCTGAGAAAATCCTAGATCGCAAGTCATGTATACTATATAATAAGAACCTCCTCCATAATATGACAAAAAAAGTCTATTAACTTTTCAGAATGACTCATGCTAGCTTTCCAAAGTAAATAAATATCTTTTAACTTGACAGCTGACGCAATATGAAGCTGAGTGCTTCCTTCCACTTTTGTCACACTCAGATTGCAGAAAGAAAACATTTTAATGGTGAAGAACAAATTCTCAATTTGGGAAACAGTAGCCCTACAACTCTGCCATGCCACTGGATTTGCTATTTATTGTGTGCCATATAAAAGCAGATAGATTCTCACAGCAGTAATCAATTACAAATTACACATAATCTACAGTAACCTGTACTTCCAGCATTACAGCTATTGATATTAAAAAAAATGGACTGTGGTATATGTAAACACAATGAAGATAAGTATGTTTCTCTTTTCTTTGATTGAAATGGTGACAGCTGGAGCAAGCAGGAAAGCAGGGGAAGACCAGTGTTTCTTCTGCTTTGTCCTGGTCTGTTGAGCTAAGCTGGCTCAGAAAGAGGAATTTGCTAAGCTGCACCCTCATCAGAGGCACAGGAGGCGGTGGTGGAGCCTGCACTGCCATGGCTTGTACCACAAAGCCAGCTTTATTCTCTGGCAGTGTGACTCAGAGCTATTCCAGGACAGTGTGCCTACACACGGGCTGTGGTCTCACTGCTTCACGATGCAAGGAGCCTGAAGGAAGGATTAAGAAACCATGTGAACCATGCAGCACAGACTGTCTTGTACCTGAAGAGATGTGGCTGATAATTAGCAATGCACATTTCTCCTTTCTGTTGTACTAGACAGGCTGAACCAATACTGAATTACTGTTGTTGTCAAACTGTTTCACAAATTGCTATTAATTTCTTTCATAGTTAATGTTACTTGATTTAAAGAATATAAAGAATAATTTTTAAAGAAGCTAAATACTCAGGGAATCTAAATTTCCACTCAACATCACTGGGAATGTCATTGCTAACTACCCTGGTGTATTTTAAAAAGTTTTAAGATGTCAACATTAAATTCTTTATCAATCTTGCTGTTATGTTGGCTCTGAAGACGAGCAGCGATGGGTAGCTATAACTCAAGACTGGCAGCACAAGTAGGCCCACAGAGTCACCTGTGAACAGTACTAACTTCTTCACATTAACAAGACAGACAAAAAAAGAGCTGACTATTGCATAAGTCACTCAGTGAAGATGCAACACAAAGAGCAGACAAAATGTTAGAAAACACACAGAATGAGACAGAAATAACTAAGAAAGTAGAGGGAAACGAAAAGCATTCCACAAAAGCATCTGAGTTGTGGATAAATTTTTACTTGAGGTGATTTTGACTGCAATACTACTAAAATGTTCAGAACAGAGAGTAAAAAACTATGATTCAGCATAACACAGACATTCAAAGTAATGCCAAGGATAAAGAGTTTCCTTTCTCAGGAGAAGGTGATGTTATAATAAAATATAAAATCTGAGACTTCAAGACACAAAACTAAAAATTGCAGCTACTTTTTGGACTATTAAAAATAAAAGTATCCTAAGCCTTCCTTTTTAAGTTAATGACGGTTGTAGCGGAACAGTGTTGGAAGCACCATAGTCATGCATCTGTGCTTGTCCTTGTGTCTCTGGGCCTTGCTGCTCCTTGCAGATCTGGTCTAGGAATACAATCAACTATGGTTTTTCAACAGAAGGCACTTATAATATGTGATAACTTGGTATGAAGGCTATTCATTATTACAGAATGTTGCAAAGAGCCAAAATAGAAAGGGCTGGAATCCCTTGCATTTAACATCTGGTCTTTGCTGAAATGAGTTTTTGGTTACCCTTTGAACTATGTTCTGAAACAACGAAGAAAACCCCCATTCCCCATTCCTCATTCCCCAATGCACTACTTTTCTAAAAACAGCATCTAACAATGTCAGACCTACATTAAAACTAGTTAAAGCCAGTGGAAAGATAAAGGAAGTAACTGGAAGCTGGACCAAGAGCAAGAAGCTTCAGTAAGAGATTAAGAAGAGATCATCCTTCAGTCACTTGAAAGGAATTCCCAACCTCCTCTATCTGTGATGAAGGCTTTCTTTACAGGTCATGGACACAAGATGCCAGCAAGCCACTGTGGAGAAACCTGAGGACTTCTGCTTGGCGCTTTGTTGGTTGGTTTTTCAAACAGAATATTATACGTAATATACACATTGTATGGCAGTTTAAAATGTTTCTCAGCCCTAGTAAAGGCTGTCCATTACTGCCTTCAGCAATGGAGGCACTGAAGTTGAAGTTGCAGGGAGTAGAGGTGGGCCAGGTCTAAGTTGTTCCTAAAACCTCACCAGTAGAAACCAGGAAAACTTTTGAAACAGGAGTAGACATCACAGATACGTTCGCTTATAACAAGAATAGCACAATTGTTTTATAACAAACAATTTGAAGTAATCTACAAAGAATGTAAAAAGCCTAACACTTCACTTAGGACTAGAAAAGCAAAATTATGCTGCTTTGATGTTCCTAACTTCTGCCTAAATCTAATTAATGTAAATTCTATCCAAATGCATTAAACTTTACATTAAGCAAAACGACACCCAAAACCACGGCATGCAGGATCCTGAATGTGCCTCAGTGACACTAGTGGCAAAACTCCCACAAACTTCAAAAAGCAGGACTAGGCCTGGGCAGTTCTGATTTTTTCCTTTCTATTTTCATTCCTAAGAGAAAAGATTTCTGTTTAGGTTTAATAGTCTTTGCACCACAGCTACCCCTGTGGTTTTTAATCTGGATGAGACGTTTAACAGTACTAACATTAATGTTGTTTCCCATAGTAGAAGCAATTGAACATTGGAAATAGGCCAAAATTATGAAATCAAGCAGTGGAAGCTGGAAAAAGCATAAACTTACTTGTATGTTAAGTAGAGAAAAGTTTATAAATTAATTGGGGCCTGAATCCTCAAAATTGCTTGGAAAATAAAAGAAAGAAGAAGCAGGGGAGCTGAGCTGTTTGTTAAAGACCAATTCCCCTACTGTGAGGCAACACTATATAGTCATCTGACAAAACCTAGGATCAGTAGGGCCCTTCTAAGAAAAGGCAGCGGCAGCAGTCACAGGAAGCTTGACAAGGCTGCAGAGTCATAAAAGGTAAAGAATTAATGAAAGAAACAAACACATTTATAGTTTATCTACACAAAATCCATAAATTGGTTTCACTTTCAAAGGTTTATGCAAGAGCAATGAGGAACAAAGAAAGAGCTATGTCCACAGGCCATGCTGATTTCTTGTCTATTTTGAACAGCTGGCCTCTCATTAAGAGACCAGAGGTAAAAATTAAACACAGACACAAAGTCAAATATAGCTATGAAAAATTCTGTCTATTAAAGTAGTTAATAATCTACCAAAGTATTAACTTGATATATACTTCTGTCATCCGGGGATGTCACAGTATTAAAGGTGCTGATGATAATATGCACATTTGGACTTGAACTGTCTCTCATCATCAGGTACACAAACACCTAATAAGCACAGTGTACTTTGGATTTCTGCAGCTCATTGAACACAACAGTGAAAGAGAAACAATCCAATTAAATAATTTTCTTTTGTTTTGCTGTTGTCCAGAATGCAGTAGAGTTTAAAATATTTTTTTGGACAACACCTATTTTTAACGTGACAAAAAAAGCCAGCTTCCTACCTCCCACTTCCAGCTGCTGTTTCTTCTCTGAATCATTCTCTCTAACCATTCTCTCTCTTTCCCATGCAAGAAGACTAGGTGAGGAGACTGACAAATGAAGTTCCTTGATAAGGTAGCAGTGTGGTGAATTAAGGTGAAGTAAAGCAAAATGCATAGAAAAGGCTGGGGAAGGTTGCTTTGTTAGGTTTTATTTTACTGCTGTATAAAATACTAATCCAAAAGAAAAGGAAAACAAACATACGTGATCTGAATGATAAGAATATGAATTCATGTAGAGAGGAAGAACCTTCTCAGAGAGTAATTTTTAAGAATTATGATAGTGTCTCAGAAATAAGGCTATGATCTTGTGGAAAATTAAGAAAAGGGAAATAAGTTTTAGTTAGAGTTAAGATTAATGGGTTAACTGCCGTAAAAGATAAAGATAAGGCCATGATAGTTACTGTTTAGGTCTTAAATTTTAAATGTGGAGTGAATTTCTGTTCAGATGAACACGAAGGTAAATAGAATAAGAAGTACTTAAAAACAAAGTAGAATGTCTTGAGACTGCAACAGTCTTGTTCTTGGCTGTACAAAATGGAGAAATAAGAAAATAGTTGGACAACTATTCACAGAAATAAATTATAGGGATATTTAATTAATAGTAACTGCATGAAATCACATTGTGAGCAAGTTCCATATGACAGTCATAATATTTTAGTGGATCGTCTGGGCAGTTAGAAATTACCATTACTTCCATCAGGTATTAGGAATTTCTAACCCTTAAATTAATTTTTTATACTCTGAAATGTTACCCTAGTGTCTTGTAGGATTTCCTAAGAATCCTATACAGGAAAAATCCAAGAAAGTGGAAAACCTAACAAAGAATCTTGAAAGCAACGAATGGGAAGCAGTAGGAAAAAAAAGTTTGCTTTCTGGATCTTCAGAAGTTCAACTTCCTCGCAAAATCTAGAAACCTCAAAGAACTGCCAGTCTGGTTACTAAAGCCAGGAACACTAAAGACTACTGGTAAGCTGATCATTCTTTTTTTTCATAAGGGAAGGATGTACAAGCATAGATGTATGCTCAGAAGATTTAAGACCTAAAGCTGTTTCAACCAACTTTTCTCAAATGTTTCTTCTGTAAGAGGTAAATGATGCATGAAAATGTATGCAAGACATGAAAGATATACAAAAAAGACAAAAAATTACTGTGTATATATATTCCTATATACGTATATGTGTAATAGGTGTAAATTTTGTTAGTCATCTATCATGTAGCTACCTAAATTTTTAATTACCCCTGTGTTACCACAACAGGGTAGGCTGGGCGGGATCTTGACTTCTTTTTTTCGTTTAGTTTTCTAAGTTTTCATAGTAACACTCCTGATTATTTGGAGAACATTAACATTTTGTGTGACAAGATTAACATTTATACTAAATTATTTGGAATGATGACAAAATGCTATTTGACCTTGACACAAAGTGTAGAAATGGGGTTACTTCCCCATAAGAGTAATACATTATGAGAAGTAATTTAGTGGCACAATCACTGTATGTCAAAAAGGGAGGAAAAGGAAACGGAAAGGGAAATTACTAGAATAATTTCTCCCTCTTCACCTTTTTTTAGTAGACCAAGAAGAAGAAAAAAAATCCAGAGGATGGGATAGTGGGAAGACGAGACAAGAAGAAATCAGGTGTGCAGCCAGGCTGCCATCCTCGTAAAAGATGCAGGAATAAGGATGGGGAAAGCTTAACATTCCTCAGCCATCCCAGATTGTTGGTACAACCTGAGGCATGGCCTCCACTTGAAAGGCGCTGCTGGCATAACCATATCATTTAGAAGTGGGAAAAAAAATCCTACCCACATCACTACACCCTACTGTAAATGTAGGTCAAGCAGCAAAATAGCCCATTCAGAGACTGGGCTTACAGTGTACCAGTTAAATGGTTTTGCCAACAAAAGCTGTCTTTCTGCTGTGTCTATGTGGGAAGCAGCTACTACCTTTTACAGATCTTTTCACACCTAGGTAAACTCTGCAGAAAACTGGAAGCATCACTGGCTACTTCCTGACGGTAAATTGGGAATCCTGGCCTATCTCTGAAATTAAAAAGCCCAGCTTTTACTACCATTATCATGACAGTTCTCAAGAGTCATCAGCTAAAGTCCTTTTCTATGGGACTTTTGCCTACACTGCAAATAGATACATCCCATACCCATTTATTGCCCCATCCTCACAAGACTAATGATGTTTTGGTTTCCTCTCCTCAGTTTGGTCCTAAGATTCCCTCCCTCCCCATACTACCCTCAGAATCAGCCTGCTGCTTTCAAAGAAACCCCCAGAGGTCAAATTTTCAGGGGGTGTGACCCATCTAACTTTGTGCCTTTGAGGTTGTTCCAACTCTAGCGCCTCAAAGCCCAGCAGAAGTCAGGAAATGAGAGCATATGGTAAATAGTTTAACTCACACTAGTTTGGCTTTCAATTCTAACATGATTTTTCAGTGTTTTGCATCTAGTAAGATGTCTATTAACTCAAAAGGCTCTGGTTAAAGAGAACAAATACAATGACAGTGGACAGACACCAGTGTACTGCAGCTTGTTGCTAAAGAAAGCTGGGTGTGCCATGCAACTTACATATCATATCTCTATTCAGTTCTCTGAGAGATGAAACCTGAGCTCTCAAAAAAATTATCTGTTAAGGTTTAAAGCTCCGGAGGTTTAAACTAAAACAAACATGATAACCAGTATTAGGTTTCTAAGCACATCCAGAGCACTCAGCTTGTCAGCAGTCATATATTTGCAGACTTGCAGCATATGCCAAATAAGAGACAATGAATCCAATAACAGAAAATATAGCCTGTTGTAAAGCCACTTGTAATAGCAGCTGTTGCCTCTATTGAGAAAATGTCTTTAAACATGTTACCTTTGAATACTTCTTTTTTCTCTTGCTCCATCTTTTATGGAGCCTGGGTGGATGCTATAAAAGAAATAGACATTAATTAGGGTGGAATAATTCTCCAAAGGAATACAGCATAAACATCTTCCTCCTTAATTTACCTGATGTTGACCACATATACAGTGTAATTCCAGTTCTGGAAAGTACGGTTCAACTGAAAAACAGGAAGACATTGATCACATGAATAGTGAGATGTTAATGGGGCTCTTCATTGCTTAAGGCACAGTTAGAATTTCACCCTTCTGCCCCTTGAGAAACTCCCTTCAGTTTTGCAAAGCAAAGAGAACACTCTCACATTTCAATGAGGTGAATGTTGAATGTTGTATTTCTCACTGGTAGTGAGAAATGTGGCCTTTTTTATAGATAGAAGGAAATCTCTATAACGTCATGACACAGTGAATAGGCGAGTGCACAGGATGCTGACCTTTTCCTTTTTTCCCCTCTTAAATTCTCAGGAACACTTTGATAAGAATAGATTTCCTGACAAAGCTACCAGGTAAATATTCACCTGAAAGTCTTCAAACTTTTGATGATCTTCTTTTCAGACCTTTGTACTATTTATTCTGAGTGCACAGTGGCTGCTCGGTTTTCCTCTCAAGAGACACTTCTGCATACTCTGCTAGGGTCAAGTGACACCTTTCTATATTCTTTGGCTCAGGCACCTAAAGTACTTTGCCTGGCTACTGATGCTAAGAGAACAACCTTGGCAGGTGTGGATGACTGCATTTCTGGTTTGTAGATTACTACTATAGGTGGTTTCCCTAGCTTCTGAAAGCTGAAAGTTTCAGGTTTATTAAAAGAAAAATAAAGAATAGTTGCCATATATTCATGATATATTTTCATGTAAGTAGTTGTATAAAGACTACTTAGGAACTGTGTGAGTGTGACTATGTGAACTGTCAAAAGAACAGAGAATATCTGTATTCAGGCAGGAAGAACTTTCAGAGACAAGAACTTCAAGAATCCTCCACCCAGAGGGCCCGGAAAGGAGCTTATGTCTACTAAAATGGGCTGAAAACCCAGAGACTACTAGAATCCTCAGCAACTGACCCAAAGGAGAAGCCTTCTGAAGCAGAGAACATAAGGATAAACTGGAAAAGTTTATTGCTTCACACAAATCAGCACTGCCTGGCTTTTTTAATAATTTCTTTTACTATATAACTTCAAAAGCATATTAGCATTTGGGCAGAAAAATTTTGTCCTGTACAGTGAGGTTGGAAATCAGACATCTACCGCTTTCAGTGGACAATTACAATTTCTCCATACTTTTCAAAATCTTACCTAGTATCTACATTTCTTAAGAAGTGGAGACATTTCAAAATTTTATCTGTAGAGCTGAAGAGCTCCAGTTCCACAGAGCTGAATTCACTACTGCACAAATCAATAATAGAAAGATATTTAGAGAACACATATTTAGAGTTTATCTGGTAGCCTATTTTTTTCCTTTTCCAACTGATAATATTGATGCACCAGATTCATATATGTAATCATACAGGAAAGAAACTTAACTTACCCATTCTGCAATGACATCATGTACTTTTGACACTGAGTTGGAGTTGGAACTAAAGACAGTTATAGATATCCTGTAGAATAGCCCACCTGTCCATTAAAAACAGCATTATAATGTTAGAAACTGAGAAAATTTACCTTTTTAATAATGAGACTTTAGTTTCATGATTAATATAAAGATTAGGCTGAACCTCATATACAAGGACATCTCAGGCTCTTCTCGGCATTATAAAGTTCGAAGTGAACAAGGCCTGCAGGTTTGGGACCATTCTCGCTAGTGCTGTTGATTTTGACAAGAGTTCCCTTCCCCTTCATATTTTCAGAGACATTTGAAATGTGACATGGAAATTCACAGGCAACGTATATAAAAATATTATTTTGCATATGCCTCTAATGTGGTGTGTTAAAGCAATATCATGAAAGTGCCATTAATTAAAAAACTATTATAATTAATGAAGTTTGTAAAAGCAGATAAATACTGCTCTAAGTCATATTGTTATAATTCAGAATTGAACCACTGCAGGTTACATTTAAAACTTTGTGAGAGCAGATAAAGCTCATCAATTAAAAGTAACAAGGTAACTGAGGACATAGGAATAGGTGTGAGAAGGGATATACAGCTCTTGTTTCAAAAGCAGTCTTTCTCTCAGGCCTGGTGATGGCCAGAGAGTAGATGAACTCACATTAGCTTTACAAAACTGGCAGCTGAACAAACCATCTTTCAGTCACAAAATGTGTAACACTTGGCTTGGTGCAATTTTATATTCAGAAAGCTGTTTTGAAATGTCACTGGGCAAATATAAATTGTCTTTAAGCTCATGAGTGGGTAGGCAGCATTACAAGATTTTACATCTAACAAATAACATCAAATCATTTCATGGTTATGCTCTGTGTCAAAAGTCTGTACTTCTCACAAGTCACTTTTTTTTTCATTAAGCTACTAAAAAGCCTCTAAGCTCCAGTTGGACAAAATTTCCCAGGATGTGGGGGAGGGTTTAAGAACTTCTGGATGAATTCACTTGCATATATGTGCACATGTGGCATTGCTTGGTTCAGGGCTATTACCAAACAAAGTTGTGGGTCTTGATCATGGATACATGTATTCATTTTTCTGAATCTAAATAAAAGATCTTTTATTCTAAGTGGAGCAAATGTCATAATTTTACAACTTCATAGATAATTATTGTACAAGAGCTTGAAACAGAAGTATCCGGAAAGAAAATCTGAAGCCAGCGTTTTCCAGTTTAATTGTGCATACATTGGTTACTATCTTATTCATGAGATGGCTTGAATATTGTTCTTTCTTATCAATATGGAATTAATCACATGAACACTGAGATTAGTCTGAAAAATCCTCTATGATAAAATACTAAAGATGGTTTCCTAGTTACCTTCTTTGGTAAACTATGATTAAATTTTATATATGAATAGAATGAACTTGCTTTTTGATTTAATGTCTTTTTTTCCTCCCTTAACTCAGGAGATACACAAATTTGATGTACAGTTTAATCTGAAAATGTATTTTAGTTTTATATTATTACTGTGATAGTTTTAAATTTAAATAAAAGAGGAAAAATTAAGTCTTTGAAAGTAAAAAATTGGACTTTGCGCAAGTTGAAAACACTTGCAAGGCCTGGATCTCATTTATATGTATATATCTTTGTATATACACATATTCAATTTTATATCTATAATGTACGTGTGCTATACAGATACACACATACAGAAGGTGTTCATTTAATATATTCTCACATATTCATATATAATTACACATATGTATAATTACAACCTTATTCAGATAATTATACATATGGACAAAACCACCTTAATATAGGAATATGCAAAATATTTTTAAAATCAAACATAGTAAGTACAAAACAGTCAATACCTTCGAGATCTCCACCAGATAGTGACCCAAAGCATGGTTTTAATGAAAAAAAGAATAAGAACAAAGAACAAATTTATATTTTAAAACACTCTCAGGAGACTGCAGTGGCCGATAGTAAAAACTAAAAATTATTTCTCACTCTCCACATTAAACTGTGGAAATCCATCTCAAAATGCTGACTGAAAAAAAAATACGGGTACAAAATTGATAAAAAGTAGTCAAAGATAATTTGAAAATAAAAGAGAAAAAAATAGCATGGATATCAATTCTCCCCACACCCACCATCAACTACAAAAATATAAAGATCAATGAAATACCAGTATTTTTTTTTAAATTCTGTTAGGCAAATTATCTAAATATTCCTTTTTTAAAAAATCTTTGATTTTTGAAATCAAAATCTTAAAAAAAATGTAAGTAAAAAACATTCATACAATCCCAAACAATTAAATGGCATAAAATTATATAAAATACATGGCAACCAATATATTATCCTCACAGTGTCATGAGAGCTGTTTTAGAAAAGTACACAAATACTAGAAATCACGTTAATGACATGTACTATCACTAAGATGTTACAAATTCCCTTCTACTGCAATTAAATTATTATTCCAAAACATCTTCATATGCTAAATCGACATACATCTAAAGGATGAAAGACAGCTACTTCTATGTTCATTCTACAAACTGAATATCTAATAGATAAGATGATGTGGGGTTTTTTATACATCTAACTTAATAGCTTGACATACTGTAGGTGACCTCAGGTCAACACAGGCAGCAAGAATCAGTGAAGGAGACATAAACAAGACAAAAGGACTGCAGCAGAGCTAGTAAGTTGATTCAGTGATGGGTAAGTGGTGCTGTTTTGGCTTGTCCCAGATGGTAAATTGGCCGAGGAATGAACATGTGCCGAAACTGATGACTGATGGTATGTTATAGAAGAAACTTGTGTTTGGAACCGCATGAGAGAGTGATGGATAGCTGCTGTAGCAGCTGTTGTCAGAGCGCCTGTCAAAATGGTCTCTTTGTGCTGAATAACAACTCCACTATGAAAATGGTAGAGGTATCGCACCATTCATTACTGCAGTTCTGGATGACTCCAAAATAGAAGAGCGATTTGCAAAATGCCCATAATCAGCATTTTTAAAATCCAAGACATGAGTAGTAACAATATTCAGAGAAGACATTCCTTCTCTGTCCTTGCTGAAGGATCCATACCCCTCCCCTTCTGAATCCCATTCAGAAAACCTCAATATGTTTGTTGGTGTCAAAACAGCAAAATTCCCTATGTCTTCATTATTGTCAATGTTCTACTGACCATAGAGAGTATCTCAGACTGTCCGCTTGATTTTCAATGGAGTTTTGTCCTAAAACAGTTTGATAACAACATTCTACTGGGTCCTAGGACTGAATTTGTTAGTTGGATGTCAGGCATAAATTTTGTGTATGTTGGGTTTGCACATGGAGTCTCTACAGAGATTAAATTTGTAACGCCTTCTGAGTGATGTTCCTTAATGTACGTAGATTTTCTAAAATGAAATGCACTGTTTGCTGGTAACATCGAAAAAGTTTTCCTATCAGCATTGCCTTCTATCATTTCCATGTAAAAATTTTCAGGTGCCAAGTCTAGCAAATCTAGCCTATTTTTCTGGAATGGTGATATCTCCTGTGTAGATGATATAGAAAAGCCAGAAGGAGAATGATGTCTGTCTTCTTGAATGTCAGAGGTGATGTGATGACAAAATACGGTCTCATTCCACCAGTTCACAGGCTCCAAGACACACAAGAAATTGGTTGTGTTGATGTTGGAGGATGAAATCTAAATAGTTTCTTTTTTGTGTTTGTAAGCACTGCTGCTGCTGCTGCTAACAGGAGAGCAGAACGCTGGCTCAGAGTCAGAGTGACCTAGTCCATTTGCCAAAGTCCATGCTAACTCTGCATTAGGACTTCTGCTGTGAAGAAGAGGAACTGCTGCATTCACAGAAGGCTCTATAACTGCATCTACTGCATAAGAAGTGCCATGAAGTGCACTTCTAGAATAACTAAAAATATTTTCATTTGGCAACTGTTCCATCATAGTATTGTCTAGGTTGATTTTTTCTGTAAAAGCAGCCAAAATTTCACTGTGTATCTCAGAAGCAGCTGATGTAGACATAGTTGGAAGAAACAAGCTGTATGGATTTTTTCTCTCTGGGTTCTCATCTGCTGAGTTTTTACTGAAACGCAGAGGCCTTTGTTTCACTGGCCAAGTAATTGGGGTTGAGATAATTCCTATAATTTTGACCCCTTCTATCTTAGACTCCTGCTGCCACTGTGGTTGTGAACGGGAGAATTCAGGTAAATTTCTCTTCTTTCTGAAGATAAGTATAGCAGGAAGGCTGAATTCTGGCAAGTCTGTGTGCAGTAAGCCACACAGTTAATGGATTAAAGAAAATATATGTAATGTGTATGTTCTTGGCTGTCTGCTCTTGGTTTAAAAATCGACTTACCAAGAGTGGAGAACGACGCCAGTTAGCTGAGTGAAAGTTCAATTTGCTTCTGCCATAAGTGAATTTGGCTTATTTTCTTAGTCTTTCTACTTTGCCCTGGGTGTTTCAAAGCCACAGAAAGGACTTAATTGTCCAATTTTTATTCATATTAACATTAATAAGATTTGATTCCTTCTGTCATTAAAAAAATTAGAGTAACTGCTCATGGTGAACACAGAGTGAGTGGATCCACAAAAAGGAAACAAACACAACTTGCAAGAAATGTTCAATATTTTCTTCTCACTTTTACAGTTTACTAAATCCAAAGAGTCTGGATTCAGATAAATTCTTTCACATTGTGTACTGCATTGCCTGATTGCCAACGTACAATAAATGATCTGCCAAAAGAAAAAATACTCCAAGAGTTTTAAATCCTACAGTAACAACTGATGCATTGGGTAAAAAAATAACCCCAAACCAAACAAGCTAAAAACCAAATGACAAAAAACACCCAGATCCTAATTTATTTCTGTGGAGCACACTGAAAAAATAAATCTTTAAAAAAATAAATCTTTAAGCCTCAGATGAAAATTGCAGAAACCTATCTCTGTGTTGGTAATAATATTTAACAACCATCTTTAACAAATGAATAAATATTTTAGCAGCACCTCACAAAATGATGCTCAGTCTTTAGGAGACAGTGATATCATAGAATTTGAGAAAACCTCAAAAGAAATCCTGGCTTTAATCCTGTGCTAATAATAGGCTCATTTACTACCTTATTTTTTCCCTTAATCTTTCTAAATGAAAAGTAAACGATATGTGATACTGTCAACATTTTCCCTAGTAAAGTCTGATCCAGCTCTTCTTGAAGTCAGTGGAAAGATTCCTGTTGACTCAGTGGAAGTGGCTTTGCTCCATAGGAATGGTTCCACTTGGCTCCTGCGCCTGACTAGTGAGGAACAGACAATCCAAGCATACTACCACCCTGGCTGCACAAGCGGGAGCCACACAATCTTCAGCCTTGAAACGTTTCAACAGCACAGTTCTTTTCGGACCCTTTTCAAAAATCCCTCTCCCTTCCGTAGTTCTTTGCATGGGTTAATACAACGGGTGACACAAAGTTAACCGCTTTCATAGAAGAGCCAGGTAAACATGATACAAATAAACACTGAGTCTGATTCTGTTCTCATTTGCACCATTCTGACATGGTCCAGTGAAGTTAGTCCTGATTTATTTCAGCATAAATGAGATCAGAATTGAGACATGACCCTTGACATTACGATAGTCGGAAAAACACACCTTAAAATACAACAAATTTGCTTTACACACAGTACAAGAAAAATGTAACACAGGATTTCTTACCATTGTTTGGCTTATCGTTTCTATTAGTATCAGGCATGTTAGTGGTGACAGTGGGTGGTGTAGGAGTAGTAGCATTTACAGTAGCTGGTAATAAAGATGAGAAAGAGGTGAACTTGAATGAAATATGAATGTTAATAAGGTAAGACAAAATGGGAACAATGCATGACCATGTAAAATGAAACCATCTACACACAATGCCATAAATGTTAAATAAACATATTATTTTTTCTGCACAAAGTGATGAATAGATATGAACTGAGGCCCCAGTCCTGCAATCTTCACTTGCATTGACTTCACTGGGAGTTTTGCCAGTGTAAAGTTTGCAAGATCAGTCCTATACTGCTTTCATAAACTCAAAATCCTCTTATGAGAGCTTTAGATCGAAACAGCTGTGCAAAGACCAGAAAATAAGTTTGAAGATGCACTTATTGCCTGTGAAAAGAATCATTGTCCCGACTCAAAGACTGAATATGACAAACAAATGAGAAACTAAAACATCCATCTAATTAACTCCATCCATCTAATTAACTCCACCGAGCTCCAAATAATAAAGAGAACTGAAATCAGACTTGGAATAGGTGAAGAGGAATATATATTTTGAAAGCCTGACGTAGGAGCTCAGCTGTACTTATCTCACTGATACCAATAGGAGTCACTCCGAACAATTCTAGAAACCATCTGGACACTTTCCAAAATTAGAGGGAGGAGCCAAAACCTGCAATATTTCCCCACAGTAGACTGGGTTGGTATCCGTGCTAGAGGAATTCAAAGATTATGCCAATCAATTTTCAAATAATGATTTGGGAAATAATTTAATTTTGTCCAGTAACTCCCAAGGAATGCAGATCCACTCACTGACATACTTACTTTTCTCCTGAAAACTCTTAGTTAAAATCTGAAGGTTGGT
Source organism: Lepidothrix coronata (assembly GCF_001604755.1). Classification (NCBI taxonomy): domain Eukaryota; kingdom Metazoa; phylum Chordata; class Aves; order Passeriformes; family Pipridae; genus Lepidothrix; species Lepidothrix coronata. Next base: position 1,850,737 of record NW_016690303.1, on the reverse strand, counting down.
ATGGTAAAATCCCAAATGTTACATGGCTTTGGACGACTTTGACCAAGAAACAATGTGGAAAGGTTAAACAATCGTATTTTGGACAAAAATCGCATTTTTTATGTTTTGTTATGTGGATTTAACTAACCTTCTGAGTCTGAAAGTCATAAATTCAAGTCACAACTTAGGGAGTAGGTTCATGTTAAGGTTTCAGTGAGACAAGACAATTAGGGAGAGAGAAGAAGTTGCACGCTGGAGCAAACAGGTTATATATAACTGGGAAAGTGAGCATATAAAGTGACACCTAAAAAAAGCTCTTCTCTCATGAAACTTCAGAGCTATATTGTCTGAGAAACAAGTTATAAGGCTTCTAATGGATTGTATCTTCCAGTCAGTGCTGTCAAAGCAGGCATCTTTTAATGAATGAAAATATTTACTAAGCATGACGGAGAAAACAGCTTTCATCAGACTGTAGTGATCTGGCATCCACAAACTTTTTGCCTGGTGTTATTGCACAGCATACAACAAACAAACAAAAAAGGAATCCAAACTTGCCTCTCAGTTTAGAGAAAGTCTGCAGTGTCAACAGAAATAGATGGACATCTTTTTATGATTTCCATGATTATTACAATAATGATGATGGCGCTGAACGGGGTAAATCTGATATGGCATCTTATTCCAAAGTGATGAACTGAACACAAGGGACACTTTACCAAACACTTTTTAGAGAAGCGAAGTGAAAATACTCAGTCTTTATTGAATATATGATGGCCTAGGAAGTTAAGAGAGGCAAGTTTGAAACGCAATATCTTCTACTAGACAAGTTAATAAAGCTGGAAAAAAGGATAAGGCTTTTAGAAAAGCAGGTTTGTTTTGACGAAAGTGTGTCCATTTCTGCAGCCATATTAGCTGACGTAATGATAGTATCATCTTTTCATCCCGTGCCACTTTGATATAGGAAAACACTCAGAGTTCTTCCAAGAGAATATACAAAGTTATTTATATGATGGCTGTATTACCCTTTACATATAAAAAGACTAATACTGAATAATTGTGGATGCCTCATTTACCAAGGTATTTGAGTGGTAGTATTTACATCACACTGTGCTTTGTGAATATGATGCCTGAAAATTACTGTTTGAATCTGATTATGAACATTAACAGCATTTCACTTTCCCTGTGGAGACCAGTACACTATGCTCCAAGAACCTGAACCAAATTTACCTCAGGAAAATCTGGGAAAAGTAAACTAAAGACTGACACAGATCCCTTACTGGCTTTCCATGAAGAGTACATTTTCCCTTTTATATTTGACCTAATCTGATTTACTTGTAATATTGGTTTTGAAAGAGTTCTCAGACTTCCTCTTCCCCTCTTATATTTTATTGTCTCCTGTCTCCTTCTTCCACCATTTGTCCAGAAAAGGGTTACAGAGCTAGACATTTTTGGTGCAGTTGCTGCTGTGATTAAAGTCTAACATAAAAGGCCAACACGTTATCAGGTTTGTGTTCATGAAGGTGTTGTGGAAATGCATTGATGTTGTTCGTGTAAAGCACTTTTTATGGAACTTCAGCATCTAAGGTGAACAGAACAAATTAACCATCCTTGCATGTCCACTGATTCACATGACATGGAAATCTTCAGGGTTCACCAATTCCTTGCATTCAACTGAGCTGACCTTTAAAGACATCTAATGCATTCTTATATGTGGTGATTTTTACGCTATTAAACCCTCACTAAGTGCTGTAGCATGTGTTGCATTAACTAATAGCTACTGGATTTTGCAGTTTAATGTTGATTTTTTTGCCTACTAATCTCGATGCATCTAGTCTCAAAATAGCTTATTGAAAAAAACTCTGAACAAGAGCCACTTCCTTTATTTCCATCTGCTCATTTTTTATTTACAGATGTATGCACTTCTTATACTGGTTAATATTTTACTGTCAAAATGTGCAGGAAGAAAAGATGGGCAGAAAGAAATGAAAGCAGTCAATTAATGCAGTTTTGATATAATGGAGACTATTTGGAAAATGTATTATCATGGGAGCGATCACATTTTTTCCACATATTGTACATACAGGACACCCACACACTTGATGAGACCAAAGAATTCCTTTCCTTGCTATTTTTTATTGCCACTCACCCTTTTAGAAACAATAATAAAAAAGAAATGGAATAAAAAACTCAGGATTTCCCAAAGATGAAACTGTGAAAAGGACCTGGGCTTCTTACCTTGGCAAAGGCTTCCTAGGTTTGCACAACTGGTTGGTTCAATTGAAGAAGAGGGAATTAGATATGAGCCTTTAAAAGAAGAAAGCGAATAATTTAGAAAGGGTTGACTACTGGGCATAAAGCTATCATGTCTGAAAACATATTATATCATTCAGTGCAATCCCCTTCCTAATTTCTCTCAGTGGCAAAACTGACACTGCCATTTGCCTATAAGACTTAATGTGTTTTCATTTTCTGTTTCCTCTGCGGGATACTTGAAAACCCCGCTGACTTGCAAGTTATAGTCACTTGTGTATCCTCCCATGGTTTTCTTAGCTTTCACTAAATAACATCACATTAAAGGAATGCAGCTTGCATGTACTGTGTGAAATGAATTTAAGCAAAGGTTCAGTATGGCCATAGGATTTATGCAATCTTTGTGAGTAATAACCCCTGCCTTGGAGGAGCAACTACACTCTGCTACTATAGCACAGGTTACCCGCCACACAATTCTGAGTAATCTCCCTGTGACAGACACCAACCAGATAAAAGGTAATTAAACTTGTTTCTTTGCCCAGGGCGTGGGTGTGATTAATATTCTGGTATGCATGATTTATAAACAAATAATGTTATAAGTCTGTATCTCTACAGAATTGTTCATTACAACAAGCATACGCTTCGATGATCTGGAGGCAAAAACAGGGCACGTAAGAATGGCTACAGAAAAACAAACGGTGCAACTGAATTAGTTGCACTTTGTGTATCCCAGAAGTTCAGCTGCAGACAGAGCTGCCTTTGCACATTGTGTTGAAAATAATGAGACCATAGAGCACCTGCAAAATGTGAACCTACTAAGAGTGCTGCCCTTTTGACTTTGCTTTACCACCTCAGAATCATATCAATTCAATGAGGTTGTCTCCTTCCATAAAATTCAACAGCCACCATCCAGCAGCTTGTAAAGATAGTTAAGAAAGTATTTCCTGTGACGCAAGAACAAATGAAGCATGGACCCTCGACACAGACATCGTATGATGCTGCAGATACTACTACGTGTGTTGCTGACAAATATAAGGCAGAATTAAAAACGTGATCCTCAACAAGTATTAAAACTCAGCAAAATTTTTTTAACAGATTAAGAGATAGAGGTAAATTCACTCCCTTGGTATATGAACTCCAGAAAGGATGTTCTAAGTGAATGCACTACATCCTGCATGAGCTTTCTTTTTCCCCCCAAAATAAATATGCTAATATTAAACAGTCAATATCAAAACCTACTCTAAGTTTAATCTCTGCTCTGTAACATGGAACAATGACCTACCTGAGAGTTGGCTGGAAAATCTGCAGGCATTCATATTTTCTTTAGTATTTAAAACAAGACTGTGATTTTATTTGGTGAAACTAAAAAAAATCCAATCCAACTTTACAAAACATTTAAGTCAGAAGACTGTTGTATTGAGTTTGCATGGCAAGGGTTTGGCAGCAGCGGGGCTACAAGAGTGATTCTGTGAGAAGCTGCAAGAAGTCTCTCCTGTGTCCAATGGAGACAATGGCACTCAGCTCCAAAAATGGACCTGCCACTGGCCGAGTCCATCAGCAACAGTGGTAGTGCCTCTGGGATAACAGATTTTAAGAAGGGGGAAAGTTACAGGACAACAGCAATGCAGCCAAGAGAGGAGTGAGAATATGTGAGAGTAAAACCCTGCAGACACCAAGGTCAGTTAAAAAGGAGCGGGAGGAGGTGCTCCAGGTGCTGGACCAGAGATTTCCCTACAGCCCATGGTGCAGCCCATGGTGAGGCAGGCTGTCTTCCTGCAGCCCATGGAGGTCCACAGTGGAACAGATATCCACCTGCAGACCATGGAGGACCCCACGCTGGAGGAGGTGGATTCCTGAAGGAGGCTGTGACCCCATGGGAAGCCCATGCTAGAGAAGTCTCCTGGAGGGATCTGTGGACCCATGGAGACAGAAGCCCATGCTGAAGCAGGTTTGCCAACAGGACTTATGACCCGATGGATTTGTATTACAGGCAATTGTGTGATACATCTCACTCCAAATGTCTGACTCAGACATCCATATCTGCATGTCATAATAGACTTTCTTCATAGTCAGTGGAGAGGAACAAGCACTCCTACAGCAAAAAAACTTCTGACTTCACTAAGACATCTTCTCCAGTATGAGATGCACTGACCTGTGGAATAGCCTTTTTGATTCCACTGTTCATAAACAGTACTGAGGGCAATTATCTCTGCCTGAAAAATTGTCCAGCTGCCTAAGGCAGAAACATCCCACACTGAGTTAAATCTGACAGTGAAATTAAGAATTCCTTTGGCCTTTGGAAATGAAGAACTCATATAAAATGCATATAAAATAAATGCAATTGCAGGCATGGAGACACATGCTGCCACATTATCCTTAAACTGAGTAGATCATATCCTGCTATAGGTGTAGCCAATTCAGAGTTCAAAATCAGAACCAGAAGTTGTTTAAATGCTCCTCAATTTGCCTGCACTGAACTCTGAACCAGTGTTCAGTAGCAATAAAGTGCTATCATTACCTAGGCTACTTGTTTTAAAATTAGTTCAGATACCCAGGCTGTGTATGTATACCTTTAAATGCAATCTGTGCAAAGGTATGGCAATAAAAACAGAATTCTGTCAAGTCCTACACAAGCACCCCACCATGACTGCGCAGCTGTGAAAACATTAGTCTAGGGAATAAACTAGTAAAAGGTAAAACTAGGAAAAGACTATCTGAAACAATCTGCCAGTGTTTTCAAGCTTCACAAACCTACTTGTAAAAGCTTTGTCTGAAAAACCCTGAAAATAATACCCCTTGATAAACATAAGCACTGTTCAGGCACAGATACGTTGAGATCACGGCTAAATGCTTGGCTTGCTTTTTTTTAAAGTGACATGCTGCTTCCTGGTGAAGCATTATTGGAGCTGTGTGAAAACCTCTTTTCTGCATAAATCCTTCCATTGCTGTTAAATGAAGCCTAATCAGAGTCAGCTCTCCAATGTTAGTGGTTTATTCATGGTTGATAGTCTGACTCATCAACTCTCCTGTTGAAGGATGGTTTTACAAAGAAGGCTTTTACTCAAGGAGAGGAAGGGAAGAAAATTCTAACAATTTAATCACTGGGATTAGTAACCATCTTTGAAATGGTATTGCATCCAGTATTTTCTTTTAGGAAATACTCTGGCTCAGGAAAGCCTTTATCACAGAGGGTGATTTAACATCTAAGAAAGAAAAACACTGACTAATGAGTTAGTTTTCTCATAGGCTGATTTAGAGGAAATAACAATGCTTATATGTAGATACATTTTAAGTGACTTGTATAGACTCTTGGGCCTAAAGTAGGAACACTAATATACTTTTTCTAAAACAGTGCTCTGCTGGACACTGATATCCCAAGGAATAAAGCTGTGCAATGAAAGTAAGTCTACTGTTTCTATTACCACAGCTGTGATACTACATTTGTGTTACAGGACTGTACAGTCTTCAACAGAAAGAAGAACAAGACCCCTACTTCAGTCAAAATTAAATGAGACTGCAGCTTTTAAAGAGGTCTTGGTAGGTTGTTTGGTAAAAGTGTTATGGTAGTCATCATGGTATAACAGTGTAAGAAGAGTAAGATTTTTTGGAAAGTTATTCGCTATGAGATCAGTTTATACTGATGAAATAGAAACAACTTTCTTGTCCAGAACACCTTTATCAGCCATAGTCAGATCAGTCTTTTCTTTGTTCTGGTAGAAAGGTGAAAGTATCCAGTTGCTTCTGGTTTTATAGAAGTGTTGCTTAACCTTTTTTAGCAGAGGCACGCTGAGATCTGTCTCAGTGGGTCTAGCTGTGATTGTGTCTCACACTTTGATTTGAGTAAAATAAAGCAAGCAAGATAGCTTTTTTAGCCACCTTAATCCCTTATGAACTATTAGATACAGAAACTAGCATGTCTTAATGGTGCCAGCTTCTGTTCTAAGCTAATGACTCTCTTAGTGCTGACAGATGCTCTGTCAGGAGATGTTTATATTGACACCACTTAAACTGTGCTTAAACCAGTAAGTAATAAGGTGTCAGAGGAGCAAGAAGGCAAAATTGGAGAGGACATTAGATGTGAAGAGACCCCACCTGGTTTAGAAAGAAGCAATATCTGTAACCATTTTCTTTGATTTTTTTGCTTTTGTTTTTGTCAACATGTATTCATTATTATTGGAGAGCTTAAACTCTGTGGACATGGAGTTTGACAGCAGCTCATTTTACAAGCATCATATGTATGTGTATAGGCTGTTCCTGGCCATGGTTCAGATTTTTCACTGTGCGTTTTATAATTATCTAAATATCTCCAAAGCTATTAAGCAAAACATTCTTTAAAAATTATTATTGTTATTAAATTATCTATTACTTATTGGTTTTTATTATTATTCTTCCAAAGTGACAAAGAGTTTTCAGCTTTGATTTTTTTTTCATTTCAGCAGAAAACTGCCAACCAGCTGTAAAAATATATACATATACAAAAAATACATCTGGACACTTGATGAGAATCAAGTGTCTGAGCCATGAAACGAGAACAGGTTGGACAATGTATTGAAATTTATCTTCTAGAGTAATCTACAGGAAAAAAGACCTTCAGTAATTACCAATTAAAAGAAGGACTGATAATATATCATCAGGGAGACAAAATCTGATGATTTTGATCTAAAACTCTTCCTTCCTGTCTGCCTCCTCTAATTTAATATTTTCTCCTACTTTCCTGTCTCATATGAATTGTCATTTTGTCACTGATTTTGCTGGCTTTGTACACTCAGCAGAAGGCCACCAAGCACTCCCCTGGCTAATCAAAGGGTGAAAGGGCAGGTACAAAAATTAGTAATTAGTTAGTCAACATACTTTATTTTTTTTGTCTCCAGAGACCACTGTAATCTTACTTGGGGCTAGCAGGTAGTTGCAGTTATCCCCCTTTTGCATGAGCCAATAAGGAGTGTTTGGGAAAAACTTTGATCTGCAGATCATTTCAAGCAGCAACTCAATATACTTAGGGAACTTGTTCTTTTCCTTTAAGGAATCAACTCTATACCTTTCAAAGCCTCTGTGTATGGTAAGAGTTGAGCTAAAGTCTAAAAAAAGTAAGACCTAGCTATTTTACTTTCACAGGAACACTCTCATCTTTTTCCATCTTGGTATATGATATGTTCAGCACAGTGCAGAAGTGGGGGGGGGGAAATAAGCAAAAAAGTCTTGGCAAGGCGTACTCACCACAACTCAAATTGTTTTCTGCTTTCAGTGCTGAAGTTGGAATACTCCAGAATTCATTTTCCCAGTCTACAATGTTTCCTTTCACATCGCAGCTGAGGTTGGCCAGTGTTTGTGCATTCATGGTGAAATTCCAGAGGCGGAAGTTGTAAATGTCTCCATTTAGAGAGCTCATTTCATTGCTGTTAGAGCCCAGCACCAGCCTCCCATTTCCAGGGATAACTTTGTCAAAGATACCTGGACAATACACTGTATGATAGGTGCTTTTGGCATATATACCTATAGTCTCTGAGAATCTGTCCCATACAACACAGAGCTGTTGAAAGGTTCCCGTGAAAAACTCTGCATTTCGGGGCAATGCATTCTCAAGGATGCACTGTGTGCCTGAGACGGACAGAAAATGGCCTTTTGTGGTCTTTCCGAAGCTGAAGAATTCTGTCGACAATGCATTAGTGTAGGAGAAAACCTTCCAGTCGTCGTTGTCATCACTGTTGCCTTTGGTTGCTTCGAAGCACAGTGTAAACTGGCTAAGATCTGGCACTGAGACAGTCTCTGCCACAGACACAGCATCTATGTCGGGAACCTGGGGAATGATGACTTTCTGATTCCTCAGAGACACAGCGACTAGAAACAAGAGCAGATGAGTAAATTAACAAAAAAAAATTTCATCATATAGAAATATAGGCAGACTGGCAGCGGGGTTCAAAGTAAGATTCATTAAATCAAACATTCATTAGGTGGTATTTATCACTGTAATTGTCATAGTTTGAAATTGGCCCCCCTGAGAGGCTGGGGGGGGCTCAGAGGTGATTGGGTGCCAGGACAGTGTTCCCTGGAGAACCAATCACCACTCATGTTGTTCGCTTCTGCTCAAAATCATATATCACAGCACTGGAAACGGTTGGCAGTTCTGTCTTGTTGTTTTGGCTGTTGGTGTCTGCTGCGTGTAGGTGGAGAAGGCCAGGGGGTGGCTGGGCTCCCTCTCTCCCCCTCTGGGGGTGTGGCTCAAACTGCCACAGTAATATATCAATAGCACACAACAAGGGGAAATTAGACTTACTAGTACACTCTGGTGAAAATATGCAGAGATCCTTTCAATGGCACAGAAAATGCTGTGTAACAGCTAACAACCCCCTACATTGCATTAAGAGCAATATTAGGACATATTACTTGCTAATTTCCAATTCCGCCTCAGCTCACTTTATAAAAATTACTACTCATTCATCGACTAAGGATGCACTAGGCAATGGAGTAAACCAGTTATCTGAAAAACACAGTATGACTTGCTTTTAAGATATATTATTTTGATTACTTGTCTGCATGACTGTATTACACCAGTGAAGTTCAGGCCTTGCTTCTTTTAATTATCACAATAGAAGAAAGCTGCCATTACATTCTTTGGCAAACTGAAGCCTTTTGTTTCTGAATTCAGCTAATGGCTTTCTGCAAAGCATTAGGCATCTTCTCATTTTGTCCCCAGCAGCTCTCTGGTTGAATACTGCAATCGCGTGTTCACGAATATTTATATCCAAGCTGCTCACTATTTGCTAACAGTTGGGTCAGCAGTTTTGGATTTTGCACAAGTGTCTAGAAATGTCTAGTCCTCCTGTAAATTATGTACTGCTGTAAAGGTATTTAGGCATGGGCAAAATTGCTCTCTCTGTTATTAAGTATTCTCACTTTCATGGACAAAATGGCAGTCACCAAATGTGAGAAGACGTATCCCATGACATATGCTTTTTCTCCATGAGTACATTAATGACAATTCTGTTCACTCTATTTTGGAGAACATTAGTTTTCAAAATAAAATGTCAATATGCTCAGTTTTATTGGCACATTTATGGCAGCAAAATTCTTCCAGCAAATTTCTCCACAGAATTAAGTTTCTGGCTATCAGACATGCACAGGCAGTCAAGATCAGATTGGAGCAGCTCCTGGTTTTACTTCTGGCTCCACAGTTCTTTGTCAGACCATATCTCCAGCAAATGTTTGCTACCTCTTACACATTTTCACAGCAAATATGCTGGAAGTGAAACTGTTTCTTGCTGCACCTGAAGGATAACTGCCACAGTAGCTAATTCCTAGACTCCTCTGGGATTTTTCAGTGATGTCACAACTCTTACACTCATTACTACAACTTTTGTCTTCTCAGAATGAAATAAAAACCTTTTTAATATGAGAGGGTGAGACAGTAGGGAAGGGTGACTGTCACATCATACTTGGGAAAAGATGCAGATATATGGGGTATAAGGATTCTGTGTTGTCTGTGGTACTGCAAGTTCCTTTTGCCAACCAAGACACAGCTGCTTGCAAAGACTGAGCTCTAAACTACCATATTTGGATATACACAAGGATATAATTTGACCAATATATTACATACTAAAAGAACATAAAGCATTGCTCACTATCCGCCAACCCACCAACTGCAGAACGGGAGGGAAGAGAGAAAAATACTGGGCTTTTATAGTTACTGGATTTACTTCATAGATTTATTTTTCTTCCCAAGGGAAAAAGTATGTTGTAACAATTTTATAGATAGAAAATGTGTTCAACTCTCCATTGAAAACAGGGGCATTTTTTTAGTGGGGTAATTATACTGTAAGCTCCTTTACGTAACATGGAAAGTGTTCCAGAAGAAGTATAAGGATTCGCAACTTGGAAAAGAAGAAAGCTTATTCATATGAGCACTATTCAGCCTGTGTTAGGGTGGTCAGGAAAGTTGTGGACCACTTGGTCAAATTTAAACAGTACAGAAAGAGAAATAAACAGAGAGGACATTGCTCCCATACTGAAGAAATCTCCTCAACTTTGCTGTATGAAAGTGCAAAACTGAGAAGTATTTTGTCCCCATGAAGAAAACAGAATCCCGTGCAGGTGTCTTTCCTGATTGCTGTTGCACTCAGTCATCACACTGACAAATTTCAGATGTTAGTACTGGAGAAACTGCTTATTCTTTGAGGAAGAATATACATATATTCTTGGAATATTCATCCAAGTGTTTATACTGCATTCAAAATGATGTTAAATTGTTTCTCTTAGGAAGACAACTGGATTACAATGGACATGGGCTTTTCTGACATATTGCGATTTTCTCATGAAGAAGGTACAAAAAAATTTACTTGCATCTCACTATCTCACATTTCATACACCCCTTTATGCATAAGCAAGCCAGGAGTCCCTAGACTGCATTTTACCATCCCTTGCAGGGAAAACTGCTTTCCTGTCAGCTGATGGGCTTTTCAGCACGGTTCAGTGCTTGACTGGTGCCTTTGTCTGCCCTGTCACTGATGCTGAAGAAATGTATCAAACTTCAATGAGATCTACAAAAGTCTACATACCAAGTGCCTGTTTGAGAGTGTCTTGTTACTACCTCAGTGAATTGTGCTATTAATCTGAGCTACTGCAGTACTACTCAATAGTATGCTAATCTGACATTGTCTCAAGCATTTCTGTACTAACAGTCATCTCTTGGCCTCTTGCCATGTCTTGTCCTCCCCTTTTGGCAATTGAGTGACTTTTACTGACTAGTGGAGCTATTACTTATGCAGTTAACTATTACTAGAAAATTATTTACCAGGCCAGCTCTTCAGCTGGTGTAAATAGACATTAATTTCCCTAAGACTGGCAAAGCTGCATTTGTTTACTGAAGCTGAGGATATGGCCCATCCATCTGCTGTTGGTGTGTTGCAGTAGGTCACAATCAGAAAATCAATATTTATGTAGGCAGCCAACTTGCTATGGATAACAGAACACACTTTGCAAAACTCATTTTGAAACTTGTTTGTTCTTACATAACACTGAGCTGTCACAGAAAAGCTGTTCTATTCCCAATCTACTTCCCTCCCAAAACTCATTGACATGTGCCATGAGGATGAGTTGTAATTTCAATGTGTGTGTGTGCTGATGTCCTATTGTCCACTTGCTTTTATAACTTGAAAAGCAAGTGGTACATTACAATACCTTTACCAAGCCCATTTTCTGTATCCATTTCCAGGTTAAATGTCACTATGATCTTTGTCTGTAACAACCTTCTGAAACTAACATAATTGCACAACTGTGGCAATAAGCAGAATACAGTTTTAATTTGCCCTAGAAGCATGTGGGCAGCTCTCCCAGCATCCATGGTCAAAATCAAGATGTCAGGTGAAAGTTACACATTCCCAGTAATGAAGCCAAATTCATTGGCCTCAGTCTAGATGCTTAACAAAAAGCTTTAACACAGACCTTCTGAACCAATATATATGAAACATTAAAATACAAGTCACTGGTGAAGGTCTCCAACACTTTTATTCACACTGGGGAATAGCCTTCTTTTTCAAAATAAAAGGATTTCCAAGACTATTTAATGGTGCTATCCATGAACAGAAGGCACTATCCAACATGGCATAGAGGTAATATTTTTGCTGTCATAAACATACATTACCTCTAGGTATATATACACAAAGGGCTCTCAGACTATGTCTGTGGACCTTTCCTCTCTTCCTCATTAAACACAGCTGAGGGTAAGATTGCATCTTTAAATTCCAATTGAAAGTCATCTTACCCTTACAGTGATAATTAAACATTAAAATATTGAAGAGGAATAAAGAAATAAATCATTTGAATAATCTGACTGCAAATAATTTTTAGGATCCACTTGATTTTACAACTTCTTACAACACAGCAAGAGTTCTATTTTCAAATTAAGAAACCTTTCCGAAAATTTGTTTCCACTTTCACAAAAAAACCAGCGCTTCTAGAATTATTACTACATTCATTTTGTCAGCATGAAAGGACCTCAGTAGAAAGAGATATTGTCAGCTCCTCTGTGATGTTACCTTTTTAATTTTAAGAACTGCACACAAATTTTGCTGTCATAATCAGGCCTACTTTTGTCTTATCATTCCTGGCAGTTACTATCTTAATTATTTTAAAATATATGACATGTAATAAATATTTTTAAAATTTAAATAAAGGAAGATGTGTTTGTGACTGAAGACAGAACTGCCAAGCATCCCTGCTCTGTGATTTTAAGGCAGCCAGCCAATCCACAGAACATAAGTGTGCTACAATAATGTAAATGCTCAATGCAGTACTAGTGTTCAGTTTAAGGTGTGCAACTTCTACAAAAAGAAAGCCTACTAAGAGAATGCAATTGGAAACTAAAGAAGTGGAATGAACAGTGAGCCGCATATAGGGCCTGGCAGTGATCATCCTAATGCCCTCCATTTAATGTCATGTAACTTCTAATTAACACTTTAAATAAAAAAACAAACACCAATCAGAAGCTATTTGTACCCCTTTAGGAGAAAAAGCAGGAGTGTCTTGTTTTTTGCAGTTTTAGGCTTTTTAAAACCTTTAAAACCACTGTTATGTGTCTAAGGAAGGGAAAGAAGTATCAAGGAACTGGAACAAAAGGTAGCTATTTGCAACATCAGTTCATTCCTGGAAGTTCGTTCCAGAGACTGGACAAACTCTGAGAAGTTCTACTTTCTGTACAAACTCCTCCCTACCACTGGTCATTTCACTGGGACAGAGGTCTGGGCTGGTGTTGTTTCTATCTCAGCTAAGTTCCCTGTCATGCTGTCTTTAGGTTCCTATGTCCTCTGCAGGTATGCTGACCTGAAGGACACGCATCCTGCTTTCAAATCTGCCCGCATAAATTGGTAGAGTCAGGAACTGTTAGGCCTAAAATCTTTGCATGTGAAAAGTTTTTCTAACACATTTCCTGTCATGTGTCAGAATAAAATAATTTTGATTCAAAGAAAAATAAATTAGTTAAAAAAACATACAAGAGAACCCTGTAGCCTGTATCCTGCAGTCCCCCCATCCTTTCCCTTCTCATGGAGGACTTGATTCCTTTGGGAAGTGTCATTCTAATCCTTATAGGACATTTCCTTCTAACATCTATAAAGGGATGAAATGCTTTGGTTTTACTTACTTCGTACATAACTGGCATTGAAACCTTTCTTTTGGATACTGAAGTCACTTTTAAATGACACAATCATTTCATTCCCAGTAGAGTTATAGGATAATCCTTTGGCAGTGATACCACAAAGGTTCATTGGGCTTTCTCCATTGTCTAATGTCAGTGAATCATAAATGCAGCCTGGAGCTTCTTCAATGTCAAAATCAATAAATGTTAGCTGTACGATAAATCCATGAGGTGCTCGGATGATCCACTTGCATGCTTGGCTGTTGGGATAGTCACTGGGGAAGCACGGGGAAGTGAAAACTCCAGAGGGGTCAGTTAGCACGATCCTACAGTCGTAGCATCCATGAGCTGACAATCAAAACAGAGAAGGGTGGAGGTCAGGCAGAAAGGTAACTTAAAAGGCAAGTAATCATCAACACAATAAGTAAATGTATTTCTATACAGAAAAACATAAACAGAGATGGGAGAAAGAAAGGCAGGAAAAGGCCTCATTTCTAGTGGGCAAAATGCTGGAGGAATAGTATAGGAAAAGAGTATTTTATATAAGAAATTTTACAGCAAAGAAATATAAATTATACTGCTAAATATTAATTTGTGCACATGATATATATTTGCCATTAATATTGGCCTGATAAAGGCAAAGCGAATGCAGTCTTTTTGAATTCAGAAAGGCAAATTCTGAAACTGCTACTTCAAGAAAGATGACTGGTATAATTTCATTTTTTGACTGCTGGTCTGATGCTGACTGGTGGCTGTCCCAGCAGCTCTATGCCATGCCACTGTTTCCAGAGAAGTGTCCCCAGAAAGGAGCAGGAGACGGGTTGAAGAGCAGCAGAAGTGGCAGTTCCTGAAGGTTAGTCATCTGCATTTCCAGCTAATGCATTCCACATCACCCAGAAGAGTAGCAGTGAGCTACTGGCTTTTGAATCAACAGTAAATTACTGTGTTCTTCCCATGCTGAATCAGCTCCATTGACATATTTGTAGCAGTCAGGCTTTAAGAAATTCTTATTGTATTCCTCATACTCCTTTGCTCACCTGCTGTGCTCATCCACGAGAACTGCAAGCCCAGTTAGCCCCCAGGGTTGCGTTTCTTGTTTCGTTTACATTTGCTCATTTATCATATATTTACTTAGCATAATATATGATATAATTACCATAAACTTCCTGCTGCTAAAATCTGTAACAATTTGTCAAAGCATTACTGAATAAACTAGGTGGGAACTGAATATCACCAACAGATAACCTAAGAAAGTATTTGTCACATTTATGCTGAATTACTTTGCTAATATTCCATCAAGCCACAATTCTGAGTCAAGTACTACAAGTACGGAAAAAATAGGACAATGTGAATATGCATTATTAGCTGCCCAAACTAAAAAAAACTAAAAAAGTTTGTCAAGTGCAAACTACATATGGAGCACCTATAAAATAGCAATAAATGCAACTTACTTCTGCAAAGAGCCCTTGATGTTTCTTACCACTACCTGGGGTCTGATATTTTTCAGTCACATTTAAATGCTGTTTGGCCTAAGCAAATAGACCCTGACCCTGTAAATCGACATGCCAAAAAAAGTAGTTTACATCCGCAGGTAGAATTGTTACACTTTTTATAATTTTTATTTGCAAAACACAAATCATATGACGGCAAAGAGGTAAAGAGACTGTTCATTATTTGGCCTCTCAGAGCCAAATGCAGGCTGGTTACATCAGGAAAGCTCAGTGGGATCCTTCTTTGTTCAAATGAGAAAAAAGGATTGTCTGAAATATTTGCAGGTACCTTTGGGAAGAAGTAGTGCTCCTGGCATTGGAAAACTTGATCTGTGTAGTATAAAGAGAAGCCTATCCACGCTGATTTTCTCTGCAAATCTTTACAGTTAGAG
Source organism: Lepidothrix coronata (assembly GCF_001604755.1). Taxonomy (NCBI): domain Eukaryota; kingdom Metazoa; phylum Chordata; class Aves; order Passeriformes; family Pipridae; genus Lepidothrix; species Lepidothrix coronata. The sequence goes on along the minus strand of NW_016690303.1, from coordinate 1,835,501 downwards.
GACTATTCTAACCTGCACTGCAACCCTGGTGTTCCATTTATTAATCAGAGAGGGAATATTTACTTATTAGTACGGTGACTCTAAATCCTGCAGTTGTACAAACAGATGATGGCTTAATTGCCATCATAGATTTTGCACAGATAGGTATAGCTTTTAGAGAACCACCCTAGATTGAAAGGAGGAGGAGGAACAGGAAAAGCATGCTCTATGCCACAAGCCAGTGCAGGCAGTCTGCTAGTCCAGGGCTAGTGAGCCTTTACAGGGCAGAGCAGCTGTAAGACAGTTCTGGCTGGATCTGCCTCCCACTGGAAGGCTCACTGATTCAAGCTCCTGCCTTCCTTATTGCTAGGATGAGAGCTCACAGGGGCTGAGAATTTGGCAGCATGCCTCACTCACTCTCCTACTCATTCCTGCCAGAGAAACAAATGACACAGTCATGGGCAGTTGGGAGCTTTCCCTGAGCACTCAGATGGACTTGGAGTCAGGGACTAATCTGTTAAGTGATGTAAATACAAATAGGAACATAGGTGTTAATGTACGCTCATTTGTTCTTAGACACCTAATGTAATTTTAAGGCATTATAAAACATTGCTGAACCACATAAAATATGTTACTTGTCAGTAAAACTGCTGTTCCCTTATTGGTAGAATATTGCATTCAACCTGAGACTGGAAAAGTCAAATTTGTCCCTCAGAAAGAATACCGATGTTCCTTGTCTTTATTAATTCTATTGATTGTCACCAGCCAAAACAGGACTCATCTTTTCTATTCATCTCTCCCTTGAGTATGTATCATTGTTTCGAGACTGCTTAAAAAAAAAAAAAGTCAGCACACATAAGAAAAAATATTTTTATCCCTGCTGTCACTGCAAATATTAAAACATAAATGCTGTTTCTGGTATTTTTTTTAATAATTTAATTTTCGGAGTAATGTATTCTCATTTTATTACATCCATACACTTTTGTTGGTTTTACATCAAAAAAACCCAGCCCCTAAATTTAGGTAGGAAAATAAGTGCTCAAAACTTTGCATACACAGAAGAAACAGATTTGGTAAGCAAAATAGTTTACTTTTTTTGAAGTGGGTTGGCTCCATTTTGGCATAGTAGCTATTCTGTCCATGACTGCAATTTGAAGGAGAAATATCCTGTTTTCATGCAAATGTCCACAGTAGTAAGTAAAAAGAAAAGAAAACAAACAACAAAACTATATATAAACAGAATGGTTTTGAATGGAACTTTTTGCACAGCTTCTCATGAGACAGTTATTTTTCTATAAACATCACCTATTTTACTCATTAAAGAGAAAAACTGCTGTGGCAACCTTAGGCTGTCAGCCAAAGCTGACAGATATTTTGCAATCCCATTGGCCCAGAGCAGTTCTGAACTACGGAGACTGAATACTTGTTGCAATACACACCACAAATATTTCCACAAGCAATCCAAGATATTTATTGATTTTAATGCGAACAAACTTAGGTATGATATTCCTGGTCAGGAACCCCACATAAGCAGAATCTGCTGACCTGTAATTTTTACCACTTTAGACCACAGGAAATTCACTCTCTAAATATATTTTATACAAATATATTTTTACAACGCCTTTCTCTTCCCCCCCCGTATTCTTCCCCAAACCAAAATGAGCACTTCTTTAGATAGTGAAATCAAGCACTTAATTTCAACATTTTGTAAACTCAGAGTTACACTTTCTTTTCCCTGCATCATACTCATACTTCCTATAATAAAAGAATAATTAAGCTTTTAGTGTGACACTTCAACACTATGCTAAAAAGGGAAATGAATAAATTCTTCTGGAGTACCCTAGAGGTTTCACCAAAGTTATCAAAGCAATTCACAAATGTTAATTGACTTCAGAAGGGGAATTAACTATAGTGGAAATGGCATGGAGATAATGGGACAAAAATGGCAAAACTTTCCACAGATTTTGGGTTCCTCAAAGAAGAAATGAGACTTGATTTTTCTTAACTACTGTATTTGTACAGGGTTTTATATGTCCAAAGCACACTATCAATGACTTGAAACTGCAGCTGGGAGAGCACTCTGCCAATCTGACCCACTGCAGAAAATAAAAAAATGAGTATTTAATGGCCAATGGAAAATTTTGGTCACAACAATTTGGCTATCTTTGATAGGAACTTGTCAGTAAAGGCAGGAATACAATCCCATTCTCGTAGTTGCTGACATTCCTAACCATGAAAACATTCCCCTCTCTTCTATGAGTCTCCTGCCAATTTTACATATATACCTTTTAGTTTCTATTCAGGGGAAAGTATCTTATACTATTCTGAATCATCTGAAGACTGCCCTAAAACTAAGGGGCTAAGTGAAACAGTATGTGATGCATTAAAGATTGCACCATACCAAGAGATGCGTACACACAAACTTCATACCCTGTGAAAAAAAATTAATTGACCGTCTTGTTCTGTCTACCGATTTTGCCTCTTTATAGGACTCTTTATAGAGTCCTAGCACACAATTCCACCACTGGAACTCATGAAGACACGTGTAAGCACTGAAATGCACAATTTGAAAGCAACTTTCATAAGCCAGTTGTGGGCAGCTGAAGCAACAATCAGACACAGAGCTACAATACTTAACTGCAGATTTGGGAAGGAAACATTCTTTATATAACCTTATCACGTTTGTTCATACTTCTCTTTTTTTAAAATTTTTTCTTAAATGACTAACACATTCCAGTACTTGCCTCCAAAATCTGCCTCCAAATCATATTTTCCTGTAGCTTCCCACATTTCTCTACTTCTATTATCATCCTTTCCCCCCAAACCTATCTTTTACCCTATTATGCTCTGCGCTTCTTTATCAGGCATGAGTTTTGACTTCTACCTCTCCACCTGCTTTCATTTCTGCACTTATCCAAGCTTGGAGAAGTGCTGGACAACAAGTTTCGTTTGGCTGAGAATTTTCAGAAGAGCGCAAAAGCGATCCAGCTTGGGACACTGTCTATTTCAGCCCTAAAGACCTAAATTTTGTGAAGGTTAGGATCAAAAGAAAACAGCGTCTTTGGGGAAAAAAGTCTGCATTTGCAAATTGTGCATTATCCAGTTTGTTTTCAAACTAATTGACACCTTGCATTGGGTCTTTCTTTTTCCAGCTGTGGGATGCAGCATTTTCCATCTGACAGAAGCGTAAATGACTACGTATGTGTAGGCAGTGGCACAGGACACCAATGATAGCCTGCGTGGGTTGAATTAACACTACTGGTATTTTTTTTTAATACTTTAAAAGGTTCCTTCATAAAACAGAATGCTGATGGATTTCATTTTGGCATGAAAATTAAATTTACTTCTCTCTGTAGATGATACAATTTTCATACGAAAATATCCTAAAATAAATCTATGTCGCTCTGGAATTGAATTTTCAGAAAAAAACCCAAAACATTTCATGCTCACTCTAGTCATATTAAAAGTGGACAACAAAATCTCCCCTGCCTGACAGAATTAGAGCAATCCTAAACCACAGAAAATCTTACCTAGAGTACCCAGCACTTTAGGTATAAAAAGCAGTAAAGAATTAACTATAATTTGCTTTCATGTTGACATGGGAGACCTTTCAAGCACTTTACATGCATTTGAAAAGGCAGCACTTTTTTTGTGATGGTGATTTGAATTAAGTAGGAGAGAAGCACAGCCAGGTGACATGACAGAGATACTTTTAAGTGTGTGGTGATGGCCAAAATAGAAAAGCTTTACAATCATTTGCTGCAACAGCATGAAAAAAAAAAATCTATTTTGATGAACATTAGGTGGAAAAAAAATTTGCTTTGAATAAGCAATTAATTGTCAGGGGTTTTTTTCTATTTCAAGGATATCATAACACAAATATGGCCAAACATTAGGTTAGATGTATTTATGACTGCAAATAGATGGGTGAATGAGGTCAGAACGGGCACACCTGCAGACAAGCAAGAGGAAGGGCCAAACCACCAAGATGTGGGTGGCCTGGAATGGCTACAGAACAAACAAACCCGTGTTATTCCAAAAAGACACAAACACCAAACTCAGAACAGCTATCACATGGCAAGGCTTCCACAGTAGCTTATCTTCACTTTAAAAATCATTTTGATGTAAAGGGGATCTGTAGATCCACAAAAATATCTATATTCAAAGTGTGAGCATATTATTTGCAAAGAAATGTCCCATCATTCACTCTGAACATAAAGTAATGCTCTGTTCTGCTTACTCAGTTGTAAGTTAGTTATGAGATATGACGTAGACAATTTTCATGCATAATATGAAGCCTAGCACTCTTCTGGAGCCTCTGCAGACCAAACCATGTACTCTGCTCTCTGTGCACTTTTTGAGTTCAGTCTGAGAAAGTGCAAATGAGGAGATGTGACAGGTTTACTTTTGCTTCTATATTTGCTATCCAAATTGTAGCTGTTTAAGCTCCCAAAAATATTATGCTACAGTATGCTGATAAAAATTACCATATACATACATAATTTTATGTTAGCATGTATTGCAATCCTCAAAGCAAACAGACAATTCTAATTCTATTTAAACATCCAGATTTAAAAAATAAAATAAAGGATTATCTCTGCAATAAATAGAAGGAAAGTAAGACTCTCATCCTGATGTGTACAAAAGTTTGTCCCTACACATACAATGTTACAGGGTTGAGGTCTACTGTTTGGAAGCATGGCTGTGTCCCCTGATTTGTAATCATCACATGGTACAATTTTTACTTCAGCATTTCTACTAGGTGTGCACAGCTCTAAATTCACAAAAGTTTTGAGCAAACCCTAAAATCTCACAGATACGATTTGAATTTAAGCATAGACTTAAAATTCAGCAACTGTTTAAAGTCCTCTCCTGCACAATGGTGCCTTTGAGTCCTGTATTTGAAGCTTTACAGCCCTCTCTTCAGCCTTGCAGCCCCCTCAAGGCAAACGGGAGGACATGACTCCGTAACTGTTGCCATCTGAAAACCACAGGGGAGGCAGTGCATGGATCCGAGCAGGGAAAAAGACTGTGCCATCCTACCTACTTCTGATAATTTTATTTTCTTTTTAATGAAAGAAGTAATAACTGGACCAACATAGGCAAACATCCATTCAGGGAGTGAGATCCACTCTCGAACACACATACGATGAGTATGGAAAGCTGGTAACCATGTGAATAAATAATGCTGATTGAATTTAGGGGGAGACAGAGGTTGATCTTTTATACCAAACTGTAATGAAATAGTTCCTTCCAGACTTTAAATTTCCTTTCCAAATTGCTTTCCACCTCAAGACCAGGAAATGCAAAGTTTAATATGTAGAATTCCTAACAGGATAAACATTACAAGTTTCTCTGTGAAATCACCTGCATAGACTCATCAGTAATATAACCAGCATAATTTATAAAATAAAATTTTATAAGCTTTATGTGAGTAAAACTTTACATTATTCTCCTGCAACACATAATCAAACATATTTTGCACAGCATAAGTACAATAAAGTTGTAATTAGGAAGAATCTTTTGCATCTGTGTTATTCTTTATTTGGAAATGTGACTTTTTTTGTTGATTGGTAAGAAAACACTATTTTAAGCGCTATTAAAAACTCAGTCCAGACTCTCATTCTGCATCATTCCCATTGCATCATCTTCATAGTACTTCTTGTACCCAGCAAGAATTTAAAGCCTCCATATTCCTGACTGGAAATAGCACATAACCCTGGCAGAGTCTTTTATAATTCAATGAAAGACAAGATTGTGCTCTCACAAAATAATTCAACAATTGGGATTTGGCCACTGAATCCAGGAGACAAAGGGAGTACTATGCCTTGGCCAGTCCTATCAGCTTCCCTCACATCATCTCTTGCTGACGCATTATGTCCTGCAACATATGCTTTAAACGGCTGAACCAGTTGGTGCACCTAAGAATAATGAAATGGTAGGAAAAAAAAAATCTCCTCACAGGCTAATATAGAGACATATAAAAGTGTAACTGTTGTCTATGAAATAACTTATTATTCCTGCTTCCTGTTGCTCTAGCCCTTATTACTTATCAGTTAATTAACAAATTAAATTTGTCATCACATGTAATTAGAACTGATTATTTTCTCTCTTTTGTAGGACAAGAACAAAGCAATTAATGAAATTGTATGTGGCAAATTGAAAACTGATAAAAGACAATATTTTCTCTTATGTTACACTGTAACCCCATGGAACTCGGACCTGAAAAGTATCAAAGCAGGGAATGTAAAATGCAGAAAGTGAACAGACATTTTTCCAAGCATCTAATAGGACCTCTGAATCCCTCCAGATATAAAATAATTGATAAGGAATTGTAAAATAACTGTAAGGAATTGTAAACCTTCTGACTTATGTCTGAAATTAATCTTAACCAACTGATCAGGAATAGTATTAATAGTTCCACCTTGCTTGTGGACACACTCCCAGTCTCTGGAACTCAACTGCCCATATGGCTGTAGAACAAGGTTCTGGCACTACTTAGGCCAGTCCAGACAGCTCTTCTACAAACCCTTCCTGGGTACAGCTGAGCAGCCAGCACAGGCTGGAGGCCATTCCCAACATGCAGCCTGGATACAGCTACCCTAGTTTTATAATGTGTGCACCTAAGGCACAGCGTGAGCAGAGAACAGCCCTGGGCATATCTCATTTACTGGAGTAGAATTGGCCATTGCAGGTGTGGAGAACGGGAAGAAGTCATGTGAGGCAGAGACAAGGCTCTGTCTTGTGTATCTTATGTAGCAGCAAACAGAGCAGTTGTCGCTAGTTTTGATGTTCCAACATTATACTGAAATCTGGGAGAAACAGGTGGTATTACATCCTGTTTCTAACATGATAATCAAAATTAACTTTCAGGATACATGTGAGGTCAGTAACAGCAATAATGTACCAAAAAAAATCAGGAAGAGCAAAGCTTAATTTTGAAATCAGGTTAAGATTAGAAGAGCAGAAGTGAGAATAGTAAATTACTGACTCGGGCAGCATTTACCAAGAACACAGGCAGTCACCACCTACCACTAAACCCAGCAGCAAGCTTTTCACTAAAACCAAGATAGTAGAAGCTGGTCTGCACTTCCTCTTGACAAAACTGTATGATGCGGTCCTACACCAAAAGAGATTTTGTTGTTTATTTTCTCATAAATAAATATAGAAACCATGGCTTGATTATTAGTCCTTTTTGTAAGGGACACAGATGGACTGGAATTTTACAGTGATTGAGCGTGTACCATTTGTATTCAGGCTGTTGAGACTTTGGACAGGACATTTCAGGGAACTGACCTCTTGACTTCTCAAGCATCCTATCCAGCCCTCAAACTCAAAGGAGTTACCTAAGTATTGACATTTTCAGCACTTGTTACACACTGGATCTCCAAACCTTTATGATAGTCCTGGAAAGGTAAGAGCTGATGCTCTTCTCAGAGTGGGATGCTAGCACAATATAGAGACCATTAGACATTCATTGTGCTTCCAGATATTCTATACTGCACCCAGGCCCCATTTTGTGCTAGAATTTGGTAGGTATTTATTTCTTTAGGGTTATTAAAGCCCTAAAAAAGCTCTGACCCCTCTTCATCACTCTAGCACAGATATCCTATCCCCTGACAGCAACCAGCTTTATCACAGCAGTGACTCCAGCAGGTTTTGATTGATCTGGGAAATTAAGGGAACCAGCTACAATAGAAGAAAATACACTCAGAGCCAGGGTGGGGGCCCTGCACTGCCTGTTTCCCCTTAGTTGTTTGGTTTTGTGCCAATGAAAATGGAAGTGGAAACAAACACACTGACTAGGTAAATCTGCCCTGACCCATATGAGTAGAGTTCACACTGTAGACAAAGTTATGGATTTCCCCCAGAGGGAGGGGGTAATGTGAAAATCCTGTGTTACACCCATTGTAACTTAAGAATATTTTCATTGGCATTCCTGTGATAATCTTATAAAAATAACAGAATTGACTTGCTGATTTTGGCCTGAGTTGGATTTTTTTTCCACAAAGTAACAGAAGTTTGGGACAAAGAGTGGTATTGGCAGTTCAGTTTAGATATGCTGGTTGAAAAAGTATTAACTAGTAACTATATATAGGTGAATGCAATAAGCACATAAGCTAACGTGTATGTTAGTAAAGAGAAAATTAAGTTATTGAAGGGATAGGGTGGGAACAGGTGAAGTGTTTTTTGAAAGGCTGATGCATGTAACAGTGTTTTCAATCTTGAGATCTACATATCATAGTCTATCACAAATCATGCTAAGCTTTACAAAAGAAATGGTCATCAAGAATGTCGTGGTTTTGTCTACTCCAGCAAGAAGTTCTGGCTGCTGGCTCCCAGCTGGTCTGCCACTGCAGTGTTATAAAGAGGATCCCATCCTCAGCTGGAGTAAATCGATAAGCACAGTTAGCATCAACACAGCTACACCAGGCTGCACAGGCTGAAGAGCTTATTATGGCTAAATAAATTCTTGGGTATCAGTCGTGCAAATGAGCGTCATGCTTGTCTGGGAAGCTGTTCAAAAAATTAGTGGGAAAACAGCTGACAATCTTTTAGTGAGGTGTGGGTTGTAGAACGTGAGATCCCACCGAAGCGCACGGATATTGGTTAAAATAAGATTACATCTAGGCACAGGTCAGCTTCTTAGTAAATCTCAATCAGACAGATGCAGACAAGAAATACATTTCTTCTACATATACACTGGACACAGACTAAAGAAATTGTTAGAATAAAATTTCTAGGTAACAGAATATTCTGTGTAGTAAAAGTAGAAAATACTGCCTTTTCACTAGGTGCTTTACCCAACAAATCCAACACACACCCAATACCCAAAGCAGTTTCCATTTGACCCATGATGCCTTCAACATCTTTTATTGCTTGTAAGAAGACAGTTCAATTGCAGAGTTTACTTTCCCAGGCTTCAGTGTTGAAATGTCTTTTCCTGCTGCTACTATCAGTATTCTGAATAAGCATAATTTTAAACTCCCAGAAAGGCCTCTAAAAACACAAGGTGGAGAGGGTTATACTACTTCTTATCAGTGATATTCTTCAAGCTTTGTGTGTTTATTGGTTGTATTTTGTGTTTAGAAATTTTTTTAGAATTGCTTAGCTATCCCAGAAAATTTGCTATTAATTACATGGATCACTTGCAGCAGAGGATGAAACTACATTTTGCTGGGGTTTAACAATATACAGAAGCTATGCCAAATTACTTTACACTAGAATTTACTATTATAATACAAGACTAAAGCATTCTAGACATACTGGGAAACACCAACTCAAAATTGATTTCATATGGGGCCTTCATAACATTTTAAGACTTTATTAACTGGCCTTTATACCAGTTTTCAGACTGTCTAGTTCAGTATTATTTGGGTTACTTATATTTCAGTACTTTAGTATTTTCTGGATCATTTTATTAAGCCATAAAAAATAGATGCTGTTAGCAATATATCTGTCTCAGCTGATCTGCAAGAAGGAGCAATGTAAGTCAAAATATTTGAGTTTTTTTAACATCACAAAATAATAAAGAGTTTTTCTATTACAAACAGAGATATTTTGTTCTATCCTATCATAGAAAATTAGCCATTCTTTCACCTTCCACAGAAAATAACATATTCAATGTTAACACTTATTATTCAATCAGTTCTGCCCAGACCAAATTGAAAAGATGTTGAATAATTATATCAGGTATTTTCTTGTGCACTGTTAATATTGAGAGGTGAGGAGACTGGAAGGGGTTAGAGTCTCTTTGCTAGCCCAAGTTTTCACCCTTCCTGCTTCATTTAGAGACTTGCTAGAAATAGTGCAGCTACACAAGTGAGATCAGAAATTACTTCTTAATATTTTTCATTGCTGAGAACAGAATGCTGCCATAAAAGAATAATGCCATGATATGGCAGACTAATGCAGAATGATACCTCTTGTTGGGGGGAAGTGTGTCCATTTTGGACCCTTAGTGCTACTTTGATCTCTCTAATGCTGTTTTTTGGTCCATATTCTTAAACAAGGCACTCATTATAATTTTAAATAATTTCAGTGATACAGCATCTAGCTTTCTTTTCGTATTGTTTCTATCAGATGTAAATGTGGTAAGGAATGGCATACCTAACTCAAAACACTAGTTCTTTCAACTGCTGTATTACTAATTTCCACCCCTAGTTTGTTGGTGTATTTGCTGGAGAAAAGAAAACATTATGAACACAGACAGCGAAGTCTTGTATTAAACAGTGAAGTGTCTCCTTATCTTTCATTAAACTTAAAATGACTGATCTTTGTGTGACTATACCCGAACCTTTTATTTTTTGTCACTCTGGGCTATGTGATTTATTTTTCTAACCTCCATCCAGTTCTCCAACTGCTCTAGACACTGAACTCCCACTGCAATCAATCAAAAAGCCTACCTACACATTCCATTGCTTTTTCCAACTCTATAAGCTTTTTCTACCAGTTCTCTAAAGACAGATATCTGTGGATGAATGGACTCGAAAGTTAGGAATTTGATTCTGATCGAACTCCTTGAGTACAGACAGTATGTGCCCCACTTCTCTTTTTGCATCTTGCTTCTTTACTGAAAGGAAAAAAACAAATTTACAATGATCAAATCAGAAATAAATAAGTGATTAACTGTGCCTTTTTTGTTAACTATGACCACTTACCACATAAAAACTGAAAATATTCTCTCTTTAAGCAAAAAAACTATGATAAGCTTGACCAAGTTTGGCTTTAAAACCTCTCTGGTAGATTCCAAAATGCTTAGTGTCTTGATTTTATTATTTGTTTACATCTTAAAGAACAGCTTTACAAATATGGTGTGATGTTTTTAAACATGTCTGCTACAATGTTAAACTAATCTCTGTATTAAAGACATGTATTGTATTTAATTATGCAATACTGGACCACTTCAATCTTAAATACTAAGATAAATCAATTCTTCACTGAAAGAGGAATTCTGAAAATACACTTCTTGTTTGTCTGGGGAAAGTTCTTGTTTCCAGAAATCCAAATCAGCAAGTTATTCAGCTTATTATAAGAACAAGAACGCTTTCTTAGTCTTAAGAGAACTTTCTTCATGTGAAGGAATTTATTTTATTTTCTGTGATGGTTCTGCAATCATCAGCATTATTTGGACACAACATCTGAAGCACTTGCCATTTAATGGAAACTGCAGAGTTTTACAACTGATTTGCTCTGCAATTTCTGAAACCAAACCAAGCCAATCAACCAAAGGAAATCTCTTTCATGAATCTGTTATTGACATATAAAGCAGACAGGAAAAGGTATTTTGTTAGCTCTGGAGACACAGTTTAAGGAGGTTTTAAAAGATTAGGAAGTCTAATGACAGGTGCAGAGTGTTCCTTAAAATGAGACGGGAAGTGAGTACGAGACAGAATTTTATGGCATCATCCTTCTGTAAAACTAAATGAACAAACTGTTCTCTCTTAATAATGACTATACACTAACATTTACAACCAAGTATTGTGCCTTTACTTGACCTTTAACACACTGTACTGCATTAATTGCCTTAACTATTCAATTAATGACAGCCAAGTCCTGGGTTGCTTCCATATTCCTTCTGTCTGAGATTATTTTTTTAAAATATTTTCCTGAAATATTAAACTCTGCAGTGGTTTTGTATTCAACAAAACTTTGAAGTTCAAGCAAGCCAACATGTGAATTAATTTCAAAGCTTAACATTCTCACCTCACAATTTTTCAGCTAATCTTTCTAGCAAAACCTACCTCAGAGAATACCAGTGACCATGGCACTCTCCTTTTCCACATCATTTCCAACACCATTTGTTATTACATTTCAACTGTTTTTCAAGGAGAGCCTATTTCAAAGCCACAGTGAAAAAGATATCTTCTTATTTAGAGTTGGAGTCCATTTATCAGTATTTTCTGTCTTTGCACCTGAAATATGAACTAATAACTATATAAAAGTAACTGAGTACCTAGAGAGATTATCTGGACACCTCTGAGAATCAAAGCCCAGTTTGACTGAAAGTTTTCTATTTCTGAAATTCTCAAACCCGCAGAGATTGAATCTTTCAGGATCCTATGTCCTGGCTCTTCCAATGATGAAGTCTGACTGAGATATAAAATAAAATGGGCCTAATAAAAAGAGTAAATACGGAAGACACACTAATCAAACTCTAGTATTGAGCATTTGATGCTGAATTTCCAAGAGTACTTACAATTCCCACTGCTTTCCCATTACTTACCTTTTAATGTAGTTTTTAATCACAATTTCTTTGATTCTGCAGATACGCAAAATCTTAAAGATCACAATACTATAACTTCTGAGCTAGCATTTGAACAACCAATGGTACAAGCCCAAAGACATAAACATACCAGTGTGGAGAGTATAAGCATACTTCTCTTAAAGAGGGAGAGGATTTTGCTCCCTGAATGTAGATTTACTTTACAGTAACAGTCAATAACAAAAGTTAGAAGCAAATAGTTAAAAGTCAGTATATTTTTACCCAAGACTCCAGGTTTATGATTATGCAGAGTTAATTGCAAAGTTTGGAGGGAGAACTAGAGAGAAATATCTCAAGTGTTATGGAACAAAATGATTAACAGAAAAGCAATTTGCCAGGTGTGACAATTAATAAAAAAGCAGCAAAACATAAAGCATATGCCCATTGCTATGACACCCTTCATTATGCTACCAGTATGACCCATCACAATACACTAAGTACAGCAGCAAGGTATTTAATTCGCCTCCTACAACAAAGAGAATAAAGCAGTGTTCTTGGGAGTTCTCTTGTCATTTTTTAGTTTGGGTTTTTTTGCCCAATTTCTTCACATATGTTGTGTAATCTATTAAACTATAAACTTGAGTTTATAAATGAACCCATCAATTACTTTTAACTCCACTCTTTTAGGATTTATCTCAGTGATTGTTTCCCTGCATTGAAAATTTGCTTCAGAGGCTACTGAAGCACATCAGTGCAGTGTTCAAAAGCAGTTTAAGGAGACTGGTGGGAACAGTGGCTGTCTCCCACATACTCAGCCTATCATAGGATCAAGAACAAAGTTAGTGTGAACTCTGTGCACTGTTGTCCACCTAGATATTCTAGATATTTCATCGAAAGTCTGGATGAACACTTCAAAATAGGGTAATAAATTATTAGGGTAATAAATTTAAGGTTTTGAAGAAGAAGATATGTTTAAACATATTAAACAAAAATATACATAAAATTTATCTAATTCTCTTTATTTCAGTTCAAAATTCTACGCTTAACTAAAAGCTTTTATCCTTTCATCATCCTTTGCTAGATCATCTAATGTCAGGCTTCATCCAGAACTGTTTAAACTCAAAAGAAATGCTCTCACGGTTTGCAGTTGGATTTGGATCACACCCGATAGGCTCAAACATGAAAAACTGTAACCGACAAAAACGGAACCTGATAGGGTGATCTGGCTGCTGGTCATGTACAGTTTCTGTCATAGAAACAAATAACCTACCTTACTATCTTCACACACTAAGTTCAACCGAAATATAGAAGTTGCTTAAAGTGAATACCTGAAGCGTGGCAAGATTTCATACGGAAAGCATACTACCTGTGAGTGACTATAATATCTGATCAGAAAACAGCAGGCAACAGAGTGGAAAAAGTTCTTCTTACTAAGAAACCTCACAGTTTGAGTTCTGAATTATTATTCAATGTGGTCCCTACCAGGTATACACAAGAAAGAGAAAATCTGCACAAACAAGAAGTAATTTGAAAAATTGTTCCAACAACATTGCCCTATGTCCCTCTAATATCTGAATGCAGCAAGTAATAAAAACTGTAAGATAATGAAGCAAACCACAGCACTTTTCCAGAGTGAAAGAAAAACATAAATACAAGGCCTCACCTGGGCAATGTGCTACCTTCGTAGAGGTAGCATCAGAAAAGGTGAGAAGTGGTCTAAAAACATAGAATTGACTTGTTTGGTGAGTCTTGTCTGTAACGCAGAGTCACAATCGAACAACTACAGCTACTGAAAATAAGGTAAGGCATAGCATAATGACACTTTCCATGCTAAATGATCATATAATTATACTCACGCAAGCGTGGATGAGAAAAAAGCGGACAAAGACTAGTGAAAAAACAGTGATGGTTGTATCTGACTCTTCCTTTCTCCTAATAGTGTCTCCTTCTAATATGATATACTATATCCTGAGAGCAAGGATACTGTGAAACATCCATCAGGCCATGGTACAGATAGGAATTAGGAAAAGGCATATTAATACTATGCTGTATAGGTTGGAACCCGCTTTACAGACCTGCTTAAACACAGCTCAGCCTACTTAACAAGTTGGTAAGTGTTTCTTGCCACACCACAGTGAGACTTTTTTAGTGGTCATATTTCACTCATGCAAGTAAGAAAAGAATGAGTCGTGAGTCATTTCATAACAACTCTGCAGAAATTAGTTCAACACTATGGCTGTGGGACAACTTAGCTGGACTGTCAGAGCACAGAGGAACAAGGAGAGAGAGTCCAAAAATCATCAGTAAGAAGCAGAGTAAAAAGGATAGAGCTTGCGTAAACAGGAAGTAAAGGAAGTCTTGCATTTCACCCTGACCATAGTGTCTAATTGCTATGGATAAGAAAAATTAAACAATTCCTTTCACGCTACCTATGTGCATAACCAAGTAGCTGTTGCACTCCACATGCCCTCTTGACCTAAATCCACCTTGCTACAGTCCTGTGACTGCATTATTTCTTCCACAAAAGCCACTGACTAAGCCTAGAACTATGGTAGACTCCTGTAGCAGAATTTTAGGCAGCAGCTCATCTGAGTTTGGTCAGGAGTTCATCAATAAAACTTAGTGACTTTATGCTTGCTTTCTTCTAGAGTTTTTTAATCAAAGACTTTCAGCTAGTAGCTCAGTTCAGAAACAGTCAATATAAGGAGCTCCTCAGGGAAAGTATTCCTTTTTTTTTTCTAATTACTTGACTAGACCCTAGTGCGAAGTCTAGTCTGCAAAACAGATGTTGGCCAAGAGTTAAAGAATTATTGTATCTACTTCCTTAAGAGACAGGCTATTCCAGATCTCCTAGTACTTATGAAATCTATTAAATCTATTTTAGTAGCTGTGTGGCTGGCACTAGCATCAATCATTGCAAGTTTTTCAGCAAAAGTTGCTGAGCAGTCAGTGTGTGCAAACCAACAGGGAAGTCTTCAGTATGGTTCAGAATAGCTTCAGTATAGCTCTCCCTTAGCACACATGGAAAAGTCGAGACCTTTTAATACCTGCAGGTATTAAATCTAATATGAACCTAATACCTGGTCAGCTGATCCAGACATTAATTTGATGTAGCAAAGAAGTAACCTCCTGAAAATAAGTAGCATATGAAAAACTAGATGGAAAATCTTATTTCAAAAAAAGGAAAAATTAAGAAATCTCCTTCAAAAATATTCTGTAAAGTAATAGCAAATAATTGTAAAACCTTTTCATTGTCATCACTTTCAAAACCTTTAGAAAACCTTTTTCAAATATCGAAGGAAATTCAAAACAATTATTTAAAAATTTGTTTTGAATTTGCAAAGCAAAATTTTTTTCTCCATCATTAAAACACTTAATCTAGCATTTTTATCCTGTCACTTTTCTTTAAAATTGATATACTTTTCAGTTTAAACAAAAACAATATGTTTGGGGAAGAAAAATCAATCTTATTTAATAACAACCGAATTCCTCATCCAAGCTTTCCAGGAACTCCAATATTTTCTTTCCTCTTTTTATTGTGCAGCAAACTCTGAAATGAGACAGAGTGCTGGAGATCCATCTGTAGTCTAAAAAGCTTTTGGGTGTGCAAGACAGCTCTTCTGTGGCTGTCATGACTGCAGGTTTTTCTCAGTGAAGGCAGTTCCCATCCCCTCTTGTAGTCAGACTCAAGACTGTTCACCCAGAACAGCCAAAACAGGCTCTGACAGCTTACTAGAAGAACAGCAATTACAGCATTTTGTAGTGTGTGGTAATTGAGTCATTATGATCAGGCTGCAACAATCACAAGAAGGAAAAAATTCTTATAATAGCTCAGATGGTAACTGCTTGCATATTTTCTTCAGTCTGTATCAGTAATGAAAACGGAAGAGCACTTGATGATTAGGTGGAATGCCTTCCTTCCAACAGAACCATTCAGGTACCACTTGTATCTATGCAATGCCATAGAAACAAAAAGTTGATGTCATCCTGATCTAAATGGTTACGAAAGTGTGACCACATCTTCCAGTACTGAATCACACGCTGCACTACAGAGAACTAATGGTGTCAGTCTCAACACTTTTTTTGGCTCATCTGGTAAGTTTGCTTCAGCCTGAACTCTAAACTTAAATATAATTAAGTGTCAGCAGCAACTTTAGGCAGTTTTTGGTTATGGAAATGGGCAAGGGTTGTTTGTAAGTAATCAGGCAACTCCTAGATTCATCTGTCAGCTGTGACTTGCAGACATTAGCCAGAAGAGTCTTCATTCATTTATGACGAGGCAAACAATTGCACCTTTTCTTCCAAAGCCAATTTTGTTATTGTCTGCAAATGCAAATCTTGCTATTTTATTTACAAGTAACCAAACCTTCCTGTTCTGAGAAAGCAGTTACTTTACAGGAAGTAACAGTATCAGAAGTTTCTTGGCATTTGGACTTACTAAAAAACTGAAACCAGCACAACAGTTTCAAATGGAAAGGTCTGAAAACATCTGTGTCTGAGCCAGCTGATCTCTGAACTGCCCATCAATAAGAAATCATCTATTTATGTGACCATATCTGAGTTGATATGAGGATATGCAGAAGTGCTCTATCCTTCTAGGGAGAGGTAGAACCATTAGTCCCATGGTTACCAGATCTGCACTGTGCAGAATAGCAGGTTTGTTCCCTCATTTGTGAGAAAGAACTTATAGAATATATGGTGAATTGCTGACTATCTTGGTTCCTTCTTCATCTTCGTTTATTTCTGTCTCTTCTGCATTTCAGAAGAAAGCAGAAATTAATGCTTTCTTTTTCCAGTGATGGTTCTTTTTATTCTCCTTCACAGTCTCAGGGAGCATTATATGAAAACCAGACACTTGACACCTTTCTCAAGGTGGTAAAACTGTGGTCGGGCTATTTGTTGCAACTGAAAAGGTTCTTCTGCTTATGTTTACAGTTGTGAGGAGCTACCACTCAAGTGAGTTGCTTCAAGCTTTCATTACATTTTAGTAAAGTACTAGCTCAGTCTTTTCCACTGCTTGTCAACATGATCAAACATATCCCAATATTTTCAAGCCCATTTCTGCCAGATGCAGTCTTAGTCTAGAGCACTGGGAGAGGAGTGTAATTACAAGTCACACATCCTGAAGGTATGCTAATAATGTTAACACTTGTAAAGGTTGCCAGTAACTGGCAGTCAGGTAAAACGAGTTTACTCCAGTTTTTCCCTCTGACCAGACCAGTGTCTTCGCTACCGCAAAGGATCTGCGGTATAAGAAATGCTAGAATTAGTGGACACCTGGACAAATAAAAAGTGACATTTTGTCTTTTAAACTTCTTGGATGTTCTCTGCAGGGTTTAGTTGTGCCATGTGGGTTAATGTAATCCAGCTGACATGGTTCACTTGGATATCCAGAAACTTTCTGGCAAAGACTCTCACCATAAGCTTTAAAGGAAACTAAGCGCCATTGTATTAAATGGAAGGTTCTGGCACAGATAAGTAACTGGTTAAGAGTTAGGGTATAGGAGCAAATATGAAGCTGCAAAAACACAAAAAAGTCACCAGCAGAGTGCCATAGGGGTCTTTGCTAGGATCCACATTAATTAACATACCCAGAAAGTATCTGGAAAAGCAGTAGAAGAGTACAAAGTTTGCTGATGATGGAAAGCTCCTCCAGACAGTAGATACCTTGAAGGCAAAGTGCAAAGAACAGAAAAATGAATCTCATAAGGCAGAGTGACTGGGCAATAAAATAACAAATAAAATTCAACATAGATAAGTGTGACAGTGTCCTGAGTGCACTAAAAGCCCTTAATTGGCTTTCAGTTGTTCCTGGACATATGCTGTAGGTGTATCTGTATCTGGCCTTTGTCTCTGGCTGCTCCTGACACGACTTCCTGGACTGACCCTGGGCCTACTTCTTCACCTCACCATGTCTACTAAACCAGCTGAGACATGGTGAGACTGTGCCAGTCAGTGAGAACTCTGTGCTGGAGTCAGCCTGGCTTCCAGATCCTCCTCCATCATGGACAACCCAGCTTCTACTGCTCCCACCAGGTGACAGCTGAGTATCCCAGCCTGGGTTCAATGAAGATGTTGAGCCACAGGCAGAAAATGCATAGGTCTGGGTCTGGGGTGGGGATGGTCAGGGCAAGAGAGGGAGTAGTCAGGTACTTTTCAAGCTGGGAAAGAGATGATATAATGACATCTGACAAAGGTCTACAAAAGGTCTTTGGGGGACAGGGAAAAGAGAGATAGGGAGTACCTGCTCACTGTTTTCACTTGGTGACCCCATGTTATAGAAGCCTGGTTCAAAGTAAGGAGAACAAGGTGATTCTTCATGCAGTGGGAAGTGGACACATGGCACTCCCTGCCTGAGGGCAACTGTGGATGCGCAAGTTCAAAGGGAGAGTGGGCAACTAGTTGGCAGAAATCCATTACAGACTACTAAAAAGGCAAGCCACACCAGCCTCAGTGAGATTTGCATTCCCCAAATGGAAATAGTTGAAGACTGGGAGAATTTTGTGGTGAAGCATCATGTACACAGGCCTTGTTTTAACTCTTCTGTTCCAGGTGCCCATCTATAAACACTGGGCTGCTTTGACCCCTGGCTTCAACCAATAACAGACTTACTTCTGTTCCAAGGGCAGATGGGCATCAGGACCTTGTCCACAGTTACAGGAAAATTAAATTATTTGAGGACCTGTAATCTGAAAACTGCCACAGTTATTAAACATGTCATAATTTCTGGAAGACTCATTTGTCTTACCACTGGCTACATGTCTGGAGGGTAAGAAAAACACCCTTAGCTCTAAAGGAAATCCTTTTTCAAATCTGATGTCTTAAGGATTACAATCCTTGTTCTTTTTGAGGATGTTGGCACCAAAGGCGCTAAGGAAGCCGGGGGATGGTTGGCACTGCATGCCAGTTCCAGTCTTTCATCTAGCAGAATATCTTCACATCAAAGATATCCTACTCTTTACTGAATATATTTATTTATTTACTTATTTGTTGCTGAAGAATTAGGAATCTTTCCACAAAGCTCTGGGCACCCTGCCATTACTTCAGATACACAAAGATTTTATGTGTTTCAGAGAAGCCCACTTCCTAGCAAAATGCCACCTTCGTTCAAACCTCAGTCCACACAGGACCTACTCATCCAAACTCCAACACTCCCCAAGTGCTCCTCCAGAAACTAACACTGCAGAAGTGAAAGACTGAACATCTTTTCTCTAGATAGATATTTTCTTGTCAGTGTTTTGCTAAGTGTAACATTGAATACTCTATTCCAAATGCCAAGCGTTTTGTTTTCTTTTTCCAACAGCATGATACAAATCAATCATCAATAAACTAATAATTACAGTGCCTTAAAACAAACAAACACACAAAAAAGCAAACAAGCAAGCCAAAAAAATCCCCAAAACCCAAAAAACACACCAAACCACACCCATGCACAGTATCACCCTAGAGAGAATACTAGAGAAGATGGAGAAACAATATTTTTCAAATGCGCAACCAGAAATACCCATGGAATAAAAAATCAAAGGGAATTTTTTTTTTCAAGTGGTAGGAGCATGTGGGAAGTACATGGAATACCTCTCTGTTCATTTTTTTTCTTTTTCATTATAAAAGACTATGTTCTGGTGTTACTTAGGTCATGCAGGACCAGGTTGCTGTTGATCTAACTGCTGGATCACTCAAAGGATGCAATAAATAATAAAATTAAAAAGAAAGGTCTTCTAAGCAAATTGCTTCACAGGGAAGTAGTTTGATTACTCCAATCACTGTCAATTTCAGCCTTCTTAAACTGTCTCAAAAATATAGTGGAGAACATCTCAATTAAGTGAATATGAGCGATACAAGAAAAATCAGTAAATTATATTTTGTTAACAAGACTTTCTGCTCTGCATATGGGATACATTAAAATTCTAACTCAGCACCTTGAAGAGTAATTATATTTTTATCTACATATACACAGTCATCTCAACAATATAAACTCCTCCCAGAAACATTCAGACACCACTAGGATTGTACAATCAAGGACTACTGAAGTTAGGAAATGCCACAGTTAACCTTCCTCTGGCCTTTGTACATAGATAATTGAAAAAAAAAAACGCCTCAATTACATAATCACATACTCATTTTGGATCTCATTTAGTTCACAGGAAGGACAAAACACATGAAATAAGCAACTTTGCAGTATCCTGCTTTACCTCAATTCTTCAAAGTGTTACCCTCAGCCTTGAAGCAATTCCAGACCTCTCCTAAGACATAAACACTGATTTCCTCATGAGCTTTTCTCTGGTGTTCATTAGTGTAACATTTGAACATTTCTTCAACAATTATTTTAATTAAAAACTTACAATATTACTGTGAGGGAAGAAGTATTCTTAAATTCATTTTACAGAAGTGTATCTGGGGAATATCAAGATCAGAAGAATCTTCTGATGTTAGGTATCTCATTTCAGACACACAGGACCTAACTTACTTGTGATTTCCGGCATTATACAGAGGTTAATATAGTCAAATACAGTTCCTCTTCGCTTCAGTTGCAATTACAGATGCAAATCATTCTATAGGTTTAAATTAGGCACAGAAAATGAGACTCATTGAAGACAGCCATGAAATTCATTTGCTTAGCCACCCCTAGCAGAAAAGAGTCAGAGTTTTCTAACATAGCCTTCAGCCACCCTAGCAATGAGATTTTCTTGCAATCCAGTACCTCATTTAGTGTACATATTTTACCTCTGGCCACAGTTTAAGCAAAGATCTTAAAACCTGTTTTCAGCCTCATATCACGTCTGCTCTGTCCAAAGCTGGAGGCCAATGACAAAAAGCAGGTGGCTTTGTAATAAAAACTGCATCATCACCGTGGATGTGAAAATGGAAAAATCCATAGGCAACCTGAATTCTTCCATTCCGTTATTTCCAAATTACTGAATTGACAGCTTTCTAGCCTTAATGCTTTCTTTAAATTATTTTCTTAGTAAAGCTTTCTTCTGTTATTTAAAATAAGTCAAATTTGAAAACCACCCTTGTGTGACAGTCAAAGGAAACCTACCCTCCTCGTCTACCACACAGGTATCTGACATTTCAACTGAATTAGCAAGTGCCGATTCTAGATTATCGTTCTCTATTGCACTAGCTGAATCCCAAGCTTTTCCTCACCTCCACATAAGACAGGAAATGATGAGAAAGTAAAAATATATAAATGTCTTACTCTGTCAGAATTGGTGTGATTGAAGGGTTGTGTTACTTTAAAGCAGTAACAGACAAGTAAGAGACATTTAAAAGCATATGACATTTCAGAAATAAACATACTGTGTCATAATTAGAAAAGACAGATTACAGGGATATGGCGATATTTGTATATAATTGGGAGCCTAGATATTTACTCAAACCTCTCTTATTGCTGCTGATAAAAAGGTGCTAACAATTAAAACCATTATTCATTCAAGTCTCATAGAGATATATTTTTCCATGATCAAAGCAGCCTTTACTCAAGAACAATTTACTTAAAGGGTGGACAAAGGCTCTGTGCTATTGGGCTGGATTTATAAATCTGTCACCGCACACAGGCAGTACAGGAGATCCACCTGCACAATTCAAATAAACACAATAACGTATCAAAGTTTAAGTTGCTTTTTAAACATATAATGTTTTAGGATAATTTTTATCAGTCATTTTTATTGCATATAATTTATATTACTGTATTTTTAAAGTAGTGTTCGAGAATAAGCCAAGTAACTTTATTTATAGCAGTATGCAAGCACGGGGTAATGGTCAATCCTACCTCCAAACAATGTATCTCCGGTGAGATATGATAATGCTGACTAGTATTAGTTTACTTATGAAAGTTCATACTATATGGAGAAAAAGAAACCATTTCACTATTATTACTATTTAACATTTATATTATTATGATATTATTACTTCAAGGGGACAACCCTCTTGGAGTAGCTTTAAAAATATAACAGGCAAATTGTTAACCTTAATGAAAACTTTGTATGTGTAATACATACCATAACCCCAAAAAAGGTCCCTAAGGGAACATATTCACTAGATCATTGTTTAGACTGGGCATATTGGTCTTCAGTGTTTTTCATAATTGTTGACAAATTGGTAAGCATAGCCCAACACTGATATCTAATGGTGCAGAATGTCTCCTTGCATTTGAAGTAACTTGCTCTTGAATGTATAGACTACCTCAGCCATACAAAGTCTACCTGCATAGCACTTGACTATCATGGTATTTGTTACCACTGGTACTTGTATACATACCTCTAAGTCTACACTCTGAGGCTGTAATTATTATGAGGAATGATATAAAAGGAATAATGGGGACTGTTGATGAGAACTGTTGTGAGGGCCAGTATAAAATACTGAACCACAAACATAAAGACAAATAAATTATGACAAACTGCAAAGAACAAACTGCAAAGAACAAACGGAAGAGCTTCTCTGCACGAAACAAAAAGTTTCACCAACTGCTATTAAGTAATTTATTTTTGTGACTCACAGCATTCATGTTTTCATGACCAGATTCTAGTTTAAGACCTTCCTTTGTTTTTAGAATATGTAACATTACTTTCCATTCTACTGTCATTGTATCATTTCTGATATTGAATTCTGTAAAGGAAAACTAATAGAAACCTAATGTGAAATACTACAAATTGCTAAGAGACTAGATTTTTTTTTAAGTTTGGCTTGATCCCTGCTAATAGAAGATGTTTCTACAGATTTCCACATATTTCAAGTGAATAAACACAGTAGCTGATTAAGATAAGAAGCATTGGAGACCTCACCCTAAAGATTAAAACTCTGGTCAGGCTGAGCTGTCTTCTCATTAGAAACAGAAACTACAGTAAAATATGAGGAAAGCTCAAAAAATCATGCCACTATAATCAAAAGCAATCCACTTCAAGGGGAAAAAGAAAGCTTTCCTCTGCATGTTAGGATTAAAAAGCAGTCAGATTATGGATGGATGGGTAGGTAGAAACAAGAGTGGATGTCTGGATTCTTACGATACTTTAAATGACTCTGCCAGTTACTGAACAATCCCCAACCTAACTGAAAAAGAGGATGATATGTCAAAAATGCTGGTTTCTCCTTGGCTTAGTTTTTGAGTGCTGAGAATGTTAATTCCCATCAAATCTCAGAATCAGAGGTTCTCTGACTCCTGCAAATGTTACTGTGTCTGTCCTGCACAAAGCATGAAAAGTGCTGGAAGAAAAATTCAGTAATATTCCTTTCAGAAGAGATTGTGCATCTGAGTTTTTTGCTGGAGCTCAAGTCAGTTCTTAAGTACCAAGAAGGGATTCACATGACATGAGAATTACACAGACAAAAAGCAGAATACAAAAACCTCTTCCATTTCACTGGGTGAGATCACAGTAATCTGCAGACAAAACCCACAAGTTACAGCATATAATCACTGGCAAGTGTACATAGCAACTCTTTTTAGAGTTCTTTAAGCCTTTTTCCTTTCTGAACAGTGAACAGCAATGATGCAGCACCACACAAGTTAAATCTTTAAAGGCATGGGGCACAACTTTGGCTTCCTCTAACATAGGAACATTGTTTGGCTAAGACACGAACTACCAAGTAGTTTCTATTTGGACATCTGGGGAGGGATTTTCCAAAGAGCTCCACAGTGATGTACCTCTGCACTTATTCAAAGATAGTAAAACCTGCATTGACTTTGGTGGGACCCAGTAAATTTAATGATACGTAATCCAGTTAAAATGGAAAAATGACCAGACCATACACAGCTGAACATTCACTGAAGAGTTTTTTTATATCTTATTCCAGAAGTTGTGTAAAAATATTTCAAGGTTAAAGCATATTTGTCTCAATTTCACCACTCTTAAGCACAAAAAAGCAAATTGCATGATTGTTGTGAGATTATTTCATTATTTTTTCAATCATACTATTACTAAGTTTTTTTCTTTTTTTTGGAAAAAAATCTCTATTTAAGAAAATTCGTTCTTTTAAGAAAACACGCTGAAATTTTAAAATGAACATAATTTTCTCCTTCAAATTCAGAGTATTTATTACATCAGAAAACTGATTAAGATGATAAAGCAAGATAAATGTTTTGAAAACAACATCTTTAAAAACTGGACTCTTCTCAGCTACATATCTGATACATTCCATTGCTATGATGTGCTATTCAGAAAAGTTTTATGCAGCCAAGCATTTTTTTCCAAATAGAACAACTTCAGATACTTTTGTTGAAGATAACAGTCAAAACAGTCAGTAACTACAGGAGTTGCCTGAAAAAGGATACTTCTATCACACACATCAACATTGCTGAAAATGAGAGGAAGAAAACCACCTAAACCAAAAGACAACCGACTATGCCAGATATTATTTGCAGGTAACTTCTAAGTTACCAGTGTTTGGCAAGATTTAAAAATTGCTTATTTGGTACTACCCACACATGAAAAATGTGAACATTTTATTAGAGGAAAGGACTGTATACATAGAGAGATGTTTGCCTTTTTAATCCTCAGTACTATCTTATGATTGCCATGGGCCACCAGAAGGAGAAATTTATTATTCTACCAATGCGACGTCTTTCTTTTTGACTTCCATCCTTCCAAGAATGCAGAAGGGTTAAAAGCAAATCACTTGTAAAGCAGTGAAATAATCACTTAACAGAAAAGCAATTCCTCATATGCAGAGACAGACAGAGGGAAGCCCCGACAGGTAGCATTTCTGATATACATGCCTTTGCCAGTTCCAGTGGCAATATCTTAACAGAAGCACACCCAATCCAAAACAAGATCAAAATACTAGACATCATGGAAACAGTATACTCCCAAAATCTGACAGGTCAAAGAAAAAATCCTGTGCTTTATAAACTACTTACATAATAAACTGTAACCAGAGCAGCTGGCGGACACAGCATAACTGAGGTAACGGGCTTACCCATGTGAGCGAGGGGGTTCATTATTTTTATTATTACATTTCCTTTAAATATCTTTATCAGTCAAACAATTTTTGTTTTCTAAAAGCCCCACAACCTGTAACTCACTGTACGAATGATGCCTTTGTTCAACACCTACATTTGCCCTTTTATTCTTGTGTGTATATTAAATACATACTTGAAAAATAATGGCTCTCTAAACCAAAGTTAAAATCCAACATGAGTTGAACACCATTTGGGTGATTTGTTGTTCAAAATATTGGATAGGTGGGCACCCACACTCAGCACAAAATCTCTAAGTTATTTTAGATTTCATTACAAAAGACATATTACTGGTGTTCCTTTGTGTATTTCTAACAAATCATCAGTCAAGATGATTTCAGGATTCTCTGTATGCTCTCAGTTTCTCTAAAGTGCAGTATAATATATGACTAACATACTTTGGAAGTGGAAGATATTTAGACAGAATCAGAAGAAAAAAAAACACTAAAATATTCAAAATTTAAACCTGCTTAGAGACCTTTCCTGTAAATTGAAGACAATGAGAAAAAACAGTTGTCCTCACAACACAGGAACAAATGTCACAGACTGGGTCACTTGTACAAATGCCTCTGTGATAACTTCAACCATGAGGTCTTTTTCTCCACCTAAATAGCAAGTTCTGATTAAAAAATGCCTTCAGCTTCATAGTATGGATTTCTCACTGAACAGCTCTTAATTAAAAGAGCTGTGAGAAGCCAGAGCATGCATCCGAACAAAACAAACTCTGTTCAAGATAGGGAGTCGCAGCTTTCTGGCTGACACCCATTAAGAAGCATATTCATGAGGGAAAAAGCTGGAATTGGGAAAAACTCTGATTGCTTTGTATCCTTTCAAAAATTAGGTTAGCTGTGTGACAATCTTTTCATGAATTTACCCTATGTTCTGCAAGAGCTAACTCTTGTAGATATTTAGCCCTGGAAAAAAAAGCAGCTGTTTTACAATGTACTGGGAGACAGTTGGACTACTTTGGGGATATCCAGAAGAAAAATGGTTTCAAGAATAGGAACTAACTTTTTGTCACTCTTTAATTGAATAAAATATTTTCCAACACGTTTTTTCAGTCTACAAGAACTTTCAAAAAATAAGTTCTCTGAAAATATGCCATGCTGACATTTCTACACAATATTAAGTATCTTGCATCTTAATAGACATAGCTGCAGTTTTAGAGCATTACTCAATCTGAGTTACCACCGTGGTGGCCTCGATTGTCAAATTTGACTATTTGCAACACTGGAATTTGAACAAACCAGTAAATAACTGAAAAGATGTTCAGAAATTGCTGAAAAGGAAATTCACAAAATGGGAATTGGTAAACATGTTTGGGGGCTGAAATCTTGAGGACAATTAGCAAAATAGTTTCCAACCAACAAATTGAAAACAGTCAGCATACTGTTCATGCGGCTGTAGTCCCAGACAGTAGGGTAAAAAACTCAAAAAACCCCCTACAACACGGAAGATTAAAAGTACAACATGAAAGATGATAATAATGGAGCACAAGTTCATAGTGGTACCAAAAAATTGTGACTGGAATTGTGTTTAGGGTGGAAATTGGCTTGATCTTTCAAGAGACGGCAAACAAAATTAACTACTGGAGGCCAGACTACATAAGCAGTCCTCTAACTATGAATTATACACTTAATTTTCCCGTACTGCAGCAAGAGTTAGAGCTTAGTCTGTCATTTACAGGAACTGAGCAGACCAAGAAGCACTGAACTCAGACAAAACAAGAGGTGTTTCTGGAAGTCCTCCCTTCCCTTGATATGGGAATTTATATTTTGGTTCTAAGTATCACTGTAAGGGATGTACTTCTTTGATGCAACTTACCATTATTACACTATTATTTTCATTAGCTCTGTAGAAAATGTTTACAGTATATAGCTAAAATACTTTATTTTTCTCTCATAGGAGAGATTTGGAAAAAATTTGGAAACAGTACAGGTAAGTTATTTAATCAGAGGTAATTCATACACAATCTTAACAAGGAATGTACTTTTCTAGGTGAAAAGTATCATAGTATCTTACTAAATTGTAGCTACAAGTCCATGATTTTTTCCATATTTTTGAAAAATAAGTCATACATACTTTTCTTCATTTTAGTATTGTATATTTATCTCAGACATTTCTGTGCTGTGGTTTTATAAAAATGCAAATTTTAACATTTTATTATCAGGAAGTGATAACTGAGGCCTTGATTTAGTTAGTTGCATGTTATACCTTGTGTAAATCACTTAAGCAATCTCATTAAGTAACCAAATCCTATATTCTAGCAAAACAATCATTGACACAGCAATAGGCACCTCAAATCTGCAAGATCAGCTCTTCTGATTGAGAAATGCTGACTTTACAGTGGTAATCACTCACTTCTAAAAGGTCCACTGGGATATTAAATCAACCATTTTAATTACTCAGTATTAATTGTGATGCATACTGAAATGTGCATCACACGATTGCTAGACCTGTATGTACGGAACTTTTGTCTGGAAAGCTTCTATTCCTAATCAACACCTTCACTTCATGATGCAACACTTGTCCCATTACTAATACATGCTAGAAAAAAGTGACATTCTCAAAGACTTCAGTCTTTTAGTAAGAGAGAAACACATTTTGCTCTAAAATGTTCATTCACATTATTGAGAGGAACTGACAAATAGCATAAATTAATTTTTTTAAAAAATAATAACCTTTATCAAGGGCAGCCTTTTGTAAAGCACAGTCACAAGTTATCTTGGGGCTATTGTTGGATATACCACTCAGGTAGGTACTTTTATTATCTTTTGTCATAGACAAACATCCAAATTGTTGTTGGCTATGTTTTTAATTTCTAACAGTGAACAGAAAAAAATGAGTCAAAAATAATTTATAAATGGATTCTGAAATCCTATAGGTCATAAAGACTGGACCTTCAGTGCCAGATTGTTCTTTTCTTTAAAGGTATACTCTTTATGGAAAGGTAAATTATTTAGCCTATGTTCTAATAAAGGAGTGCAGAGACCCTGTAAGATGAGGTCCCAGTCAGCCTTGAAATTCTGTGATGTTTGAGCGTATTCCATGTGGGTTTAGCTATCAGTGCATACCAGAGGAGCGGGAAAAATCACCGTGTTTTTAAGGCAATATTGTTATGGTTACTGCAAGGAGGTCCAAACTCTTTAGGGAAAAGAATTATCAACACCATAAAAAATAATAGCTGAAAAAAGTAAACAGAGGTAATGAGAGGCAGGTTCCTGTGACATTCATTCCAACAGTAATTTACTTTTACATTAACAAATTGTCAACTAGGGGAAATACAAGAAAGCCAACTAGCAATTTTTTCTCTGCAAGGTTTGTATGAACAGAAATTCTAAACACATGCCTCAAGTCAGGAAAAAAGGAGATATTAAACAGAACATGAAGAGGATTGCTTTTCATATGTTTTGCTTAAGCTAAATTAAAATATAAAAGAAGACTGACAGAGAAAAGAGAAAGAATAAAAATACTTGAGAACTTTTCATTAAATACACAGATTCCTTCTGACTAATCTCCCAATTACTTATGAGGCCTGTGTAAGGAAAGAAACTACCAGACTGAACATTTTTTCAAACTTTTCAGGTTTCTTGAGTTTTTCCATAGCTTTCAGAAACATGAATTTCCATACTTGAGTCAGGGATGGCACTCTCAGTCACATTTACCCTACTCAGCTGTTGCTTTACCTATGCACATCTGTTCCCACCTGTGGAATGCCATGAAAGAAGCTTCACAAAGCACCAGTTATAAAACAATGTTATAAAATCATTCCTTGCTGTACGCGAGGATTGTGCTGAGTGACAGGGTTAATGCCTTGGCACTTCGGTTCTTGCTGTGCACATGGTAAGAAAGAGGAAGATAAGGCAATGTGCTGACAACCATTTCATCATTTGCTCAGTGATAGGATCTTTGGCCCCTGTCTGGGGTACACAGCTTGAGATCTGTGGTGAAAAAACACACTTCCTGATTTGGCTGTTCCAGATAAAACCCAATCCATTTTCACGAATGGCAACGTCACTAACTCTTGCTGCTAGGGCTGGTGGTATGAGCAATACTTCCCACCATACTGACTTCCAATCTCTTATTAGGCTGTTGAACCCACAGGTTCAATCTGAAATACTCCCATAAACGAGAGAGGACTTTAATCTCCCCTTTATCTACATAGGCCCAATTAAGGAGCACAATAGACAGAGATGATCTGATATTGGGATCATCATCAGCCACGTGGGTGAAGGACCTGCTTTCAGATTTATTCT
Source organism: Lepidothrix coronata (assembly GCF_001604755.1). NCBI lineage: Eukaryota > Metazoa > Chordata > Aves > Passeriformes > Pipridae > Lepidothrix > Lepidothrix coronata. The sequence goes on along the minus strand of NW_016690303.1, from coordinate 1,806,109 downwards.
TTTTCCTAACCTCTCCTTCTTGATGAATTAAATATAGCACAAAATTTTGCTTTGAATCACCACTAATTAAAATTTCAAGGCTTGTAATAGAATTGAAACTACTCTTTGGTGAACTTCTAGGAACTGATTAAACCCTTTTGGGAACATGGAATCATGATTACAGACATCAGTGCATTTTACCAACAGATGACCAAAACAACAAATCCTCACCCTGGCATTAGCTACAGTCATAGTAATTCTATGATAACATCAGTATGGGGCATAAGAAATAGTATAGTAAGAATTACAAATGTCCTCATGGTTTTACTAAGATAAATACTTTCCACATTCTGAATAAAACTAAACATGGTCGCACAGCAGTCAACATTTGAAATGTCTATTGACTCTTATGTAATTATATGTTTATTAATGATATAAGAAGGTAAAAACTCTTATGAGGATGTGATCTCCTCAAATGTTCAAGTGTTCAAAACTTTGAAAGTCTAATACTGACAAGACACTTGAAAATTAGACTGGAAAGCAATTATGTAAACTGGAATCTGCTTTTAAGGTCACTGAGAAAACTCCAGTTCTTCTCCTGGGTTACCAGAGAGAGCACAGACAACTCCAAAAGATAGCACAATGTTAAAACATTAGACATTTTGCTATGACAACTGAAAAGTGAAAAGCAAGGGGGGACTAAACTGAACATTTTTGTGAGGCTATACACAGTCGAAGCAACTGATTTTTACTTTCTGTAGTGAACTGCTGCTTCCTTATGTGAGATAAAAATGAGGCCACTGCAACAGGACAAACACCAACACAAATTTTAGGCAGAGCAAAACCACTGTCATATTCTGAGAAGTGCAGTTTCCAAAGGATCTCCTCATTTCCCAGATTTTTAACCAAAATAGATTCTACAGGGCAATGATTACGGAAGCACTATAGAAATAGGGAAGTTTGGAAATTATCTAATGTATTTCTTGGCCCCAAGGAAAGAGGAATGTAGATTTAAACCATTTCTGGCAGATATTACTATACATTCCCAAGGACTGAGATTCCCCAGCCTTTCTTGGCAGTCTATTCCTCTAAACCTTTTGATGAGACGTCCTCCCTTCATTTACCTTGCTGTAATTTAGGCCTATTCTTTTTTTCCCTTCCAACTGCCCAGAAAGATCAGTCTATCCCTTCCCACTATCTCTTTAAATAATCTCAATTTTTATGCATTTCCCCCTCTGACTACTCTAGACCAAAAAATCTTAGTTCTTTCAGTCTGCCTTCATTAGTTATGTTTTCCACAAATCTGTTCACTCTTGTTGTTCTCTTTTGGGCTCTCTGAAACCAATGAAATGTACGTAGAAACAAAAAGTTAGGAATGTGTGAACGTGATATAAAAGCAGATTTAACTAATTCTGTTTAAAGCACCCTCATTCTAACATCTCAGCTTCTATACAGTCCTTTCACTGGAAGATATGTAAGCTGTTTACAACAGAGGCGAGATATACACTCATCACGGGGAAACTGAGGCACAGCTAAATGACTCACATAAGGCCATCAGAGACATCTGCCCCAGAGAGGAACGGAAACTTGTCAAGTTACTAACTGAGCTGTGCTGTAACCTCACCCCGTGTCACAACACATGATGTTAAGCCAGTCCGCCAAAACAGTTATGGTTGCTGAGATTTTAACTAACATGATATATTTTTATAAATTATTTTCATTTTAATAATTTCTTTGTGTTCTTCTATTTCAAGTGTCACAGTCCATCCATTGATTCCTTTGAGGTATCAGAGCTATATTTTGGGACTGCGCTTTTGCTGCACCTGCTTGTCAGGACCTTACTTATCAATTTGTGGCTAAACATTGCTTCCACAGACCATCCCACTCCCGTTCTAAATTTTCTGCGGCGTAAGCCTTCTCCTAACCTTTGTTTCTGAAAGCAGGCCAAGTGCTGTAGTTTTTCTCAAGGTAAACTATAAAATTACTACTTTTGCATTTTTCCATGTCACAGTGTGACTGATATCTTTATCTTAATGAATAGCCCCTTAAATAATCCATAAAACCTAGACCTGATGATCTTAATCCCTCGCTTGTATGTAACCTCCTCTAGGCAAAGCTTAATAAGCCCCAAAAGATTTCTAAGCTTACAGCTCACTAGAGAGGCTGTATGAATGTCAGGCTTCATGATATTTCTACTGTAACTTTAGCAAAGCTTAAGCTGCCAGAGAGATTATGAATACCATATGAACCCATAGCCAAGGTGACCAATACCTTTTAAGAATATGAAATAAAAAAATGCAGGAGCAGCAGTGTTTCCCACTTTGTGTGTCTTGCTCTATTAAAAAAAGCAGATGAAAATATTCTATTTTCCAGCATAACCTATGCTTTTACATCAACGTAAAAAGAAATATGAATCCTGGGGGTCTACAGGCAAGCACTGCCAAGTGACAGGTTCCTGTAAAGGTAAATGTCTCATTTCATTTCAGTCGACTGTTAACAGCAGACTACCTATCATCTATTTCACTGTTGAACAGCAAACATTTGTCTATTGAATGTGGGCATTTCCAGGGTACCTTCTTTATCTACTTATCATTCAGACAGATAGGGAAATATCTTTTGCATTTATTGAAAGGTTTGAAGATTTCAAATCTGTTCCTGTGGAGTCAAGAGAGGAAAAGCCCCCACAGGGATGCACTTGAGGTGTAAAAGACTCAGGTTCAGGTCTTTGCTCTGATTTCCATCAGAGACCTGGTTCTGAGTTTCCTACATGCCAAGCCAGTGCCTGAGAAAAAAGCGTGAACAGTTAGAGGCTGGAACACTTTGTCTGCTTTTACCAATCCAATGACACCAACCATTTTATTGCTGAAGTGGTTAGCCAGGGGCATATACGATTTCATAAAAACACATCTTGGAGTTTGGCACAGGTCTTTTCACCCAGCTACTTGTTCAGTACCAGCACAGCTAGCGATGGCACGCTGTGGTTAGCTGAATGCACAGGTGAGCCTGTGGTTGGCTTCCTCTGTCCTCACAGCATACTGGCTTGGACCTTCTGCCTCACGGGACTTAGGCTTGCCGTGTCACCTGCACTTTCAATAACTGAACTGTTATCGAGAGGAATTAGCAAAGGCTAATAATCTTTGGTCTTAATGTTCTAGTCACCAGGTAACAGCCCACAGGACATGTAAATTAGATCAGGTTTTGCCGATTTACTTCATGCTAAGGATGGCAGCTGCACGGCCCAGGATCACCGGGACACAAAATCTGCCAGCCAATGGAGTCATAGGCAAGAGCAGATCCCAGGTATTCTTCTGGCTACACAATTTAATGAAAATGAAGAACACCTAATAAAGTGACATGAATCTGGAAACTGTTACTGCACAGCAACTGCATTGTTTTTTCTCTAAAAGTGCGGGTACTAAAAATGTAAAAAAATGCACCTTTTACCTAAAGGAAAAAAAAAACATTATCAAAGAAGTTAAAAGCTCTTGCTATATATAAACAATCCTTTTTTCCAATGGCAAGTCTGTAAAAGCAAAACTACTCATCCGATATGGAATCAGCTGAGCACAAGCTGCTCCAAAATTTTCATATGCTCCAGAATAAACTCCAGAGATTTTTTCCAGTAAAGCAGCTGGAGCTTCTAATATACTTTGCACTCTAGTGGTTAGGACAAGACATTTAGTAAATGAAACCTGTCATTCATTTATTTAAAGAAAACAGTCAGAACGTATTACATTATGCTGTGCTGAAGTGTCACCATAGATCAAGACGATGTCAAGTTAAAACTGATTCTTCTTTACAGTGTATTATTATCTCAGATACATATAAATTGCTGAGGAATGTTTCTATTATATGAATCATAAAAGCATTTAAAAATAATAAGCACACTACAGTTATTTTACAACTTTGAACTAGAGTGAAGAGTTACTGAATACATAATTTACAGGCACAAACAGTACTGTGGAAAATAGAAGAGCTACATGATTACTCACAGTATTCCAAAAATTAGAAGAAATTCAAAAGAGATAGGCAAGGTAAACACAAAGAAAGGACAGCATGAAAGAATTAAAAAGAAAAAAAAAAAAAGGAAAAAAATAGTAACACTTAATAACAAAAATAATGAGTAACAAAACAAAGCAAGGCAAAATGATAAAAAAAACAACAAAAAGAAAATTCAGTGGTAGCAGAACAAGGTAACAAATCACAACCAATTACTATAATGCATAACTTTCATCAAATTCTTATATTGTACATAATTCAGTCATACATAAGCATAATCCTCAGTCATCAAAACATTGGCTCCTAGACCACTTATTTATGCAAGAAGATAAATTGCTGACTTACCTGCTTTCTGCATGCATATAATATATGTGGTTAACAAAATGAGACAGTACTGCAGCTTCCATTTCCAGTGATAGCACCACATTTCACTTACATGAGACATCCTGTGGGGGGGGGAAAAAGCAAGAAAGAATTCAGGGAGTTTTCCAAGAAGACAAGAAAAAGAGGAAAACACTGTTGTTAGTCAAACAAGTAACTAGCAGTAAATAAAGCAGCACTTGAAAATTATGGATGGCCCTAGTATTGCTTAAATGGGGACACAAGTTTGCCAAAAAGGGTCAGAAATTATATTGTCTGGTTCTTAGCAGACAACAAAGTGTAAGACTGGTCAGCATTGGGCTTCTAAGCAGATATATGTGGGTGGTATTTCAGTAAAAGAAACAAGAAGCACAGTCTGAATGAGTTAAGATGTAGGGTTCTTTTTAAATACTTTTGCTTAATTTACCTAATTTACACATATAAACACATTTATGCTATTTAAACATATATAATACATACATATATAAAGATGGTAGGTGATCATTTGCCTCTGCCCTTAACAAGGCTTTCCATCTTGCAGTGCTAATATTTTGAGAGTTATAACATTTTCTGCTGAAAACTTTTATGAAAATCCTGAAACTTTCCTTGCTAAAATCTAGGAGCTCATCTGTGCTGCCAGTGAAGTCAGGGACAGCTTTATTCTTTAATAAAACAAATGCAATTATATAAAAGTCTCTATCAGTTATAGCTTGAAATTGAAGCTTCCTTTCCCTTGAAGCATACAGGATATTCAATGGCTAAACCAAAATGTGTCCTCCATAGTGAGCAGAAAAGGAAGCAAAAAAGACTTAATAAATTTGGACAGGTCTTTAACCAGGTATCCAAAATGAACGGTGTTCCACTACATTACCATCTCATCTTATTCAACAAATTACTGGCAAGCAAAAGGAAGCAACATATAATGAAACACAACACACATTATTTTGACCAACTCCTTCCCCTCCTATTTGGTGATGATAACTGACTTTTTGTTCAGTAAGATATTATCTACCTATACTGGGAGAAAACTTGTTTGCTCCACAGACACGGCTGTGAACCTGCCAGTGAAAGCTGGGGCAAATATAAAACCTTTCCCAGTATCAGCTTCTGTTTCTTCCCAAAGCAGAAGCCAAACTTAATGCAGCAAGATAAACCACTATAAAGGAACAACTAATGTTTCAGATTAGAAAGTGGTAGTTCATCAAAGCACCCCCCTGGGCCAGACGCCAGTGGGCCCAAGTAAATGGCACTTCAGCAGACTGCTGAAGACTGCAGTCAGTCAGGCTTTCATTTAGTGCAGTGTTACACAGAACAGGTATCTGATTACAAAAGAATTTCAGTTCTTTATGGGTAGTTGTATCAAATTAAGAATCTGAAGCAGACTTATTTTTTCTGAAATACTGTAAAGTCAAACTTAACAAGTGTTGAAGACAAGCACAGAAAACACTGGGCTCTGAAATACAAGAATCTCTTTGATGAAGCCAGACACACAAAGTAACCAGATTATCAAACAATAGAATTATTGTCCTTCAACTTAATATCCAAAATCCCTATTAAAATTTCAGACAAGAGAATGCAGAGGTTTTGAAACCATTACTGTTCAATGTATACAATTCATAAATCCACAGTACTTTTAATATTAATTTAGAAAACACAATTTGAACAGAAGTCCTTGTAAGATACAAAACCAGTTGCACACACATGCAAGCATGTACAACATACGTATGTTTTCACAGAGTGAGGAAATGGAAATGTTGAGGCTAGCAGCATGACATATCAGAGATACAAGAGAACACTGCTCTTCCTACAGAAGAATTCGCAGGTACTGATGAGCTACATGCCATCCTGCTGCATAATCTACGAATGCAAATGTGTAGAAGCAGTTGCATTACTAGTTTTTGACCGTTGCTTTGTTTTGAGCAAGCACAGATACAGTTATCAGACTAGGAAATAGCTGCAAACAATTATTTATTAACTCAGAAAAAATCTGTGTTGGTTTTTATCAAACCGAAACATTGTCTGTATCATCACTTTTGATGTGTCTGTGAACTCAGCCAAAGCTTTTGCTCATTTAACAGCTGGGGAATCCAAGACACTGAGTTTGAAATACTTGAGGAAAAATAACATGACAAGCTTCTGCTGCCTAGGTCTGGTGTGAATCTACCCAGTCACATTGCCTTTAGTGCCTTTCTTAAAGAATATGAAATTCTGCATTAGTCTGAAAGAGGTATTTAATTTGGCCAATTTGCTATTGTTAATGTTCACTTGCATTGCAGTAATGCTCATGAGGCCAGTACTTCATGGTACTCCCTGGTGACAGTTTACATTCTGTTTCCTTACTTATGAAAGTAGTACAAGTTAAGAAAGATTTCAAGAACATGGATAATCAACAACAGAGCAGAGTATAAATAAGTGCAAACAGTAAGGCAGAAAGTAGGTATAAAGATTTTTCCCCAGAGAAAAAAAAGCTAGATAGTTATAAAATTGCTATTAAAAAAATATACAATTCTCCACCAAAATAAATAAACAAATATGTAAACAATACCAAAACTGTCTTCTCCACTTACATGTTTTACAGTTGAAGGACAAAACAATTCTCTTTACACTACATCATCTCAGTTGACAAGAAAGGTTTATCAAACTCACACAAGAATGACCACAGGAGAGGCATGCTACCAAAACACTCCACTAATGTGGGCACCATGAGTCAGAACTGTTTCTTTTGGAGAGGATTTTTGAAGAACTATTTTACAAAGCATAACCTCTACCTGAGTGCTACAAATAAGTGAGGAAATCACTTTATTTATATATATGAGATATTAATGGCCAGTCTTCGCGAGCGAAGATTTGGGAAAGGTCATTGACCCTTGAGATATATATGATATATATTTGATCTTGTGGAGATAAAAAGTCAAAATTCAGAAAACTGACTGCCTACAGTTTTCCACTGTGATATGTCACACCCTTGTCCACACAAGAAATTGTCAGAGATGGAAGTCAGCTAACACATTGCCAACAAAAAGGCTTCTTGCACAACAAAATCCATCCGTGATATTTTTTAGTGTGACATCCCAGACAATTACGATAAGGTGTTGTAGTAACTGACAAATACTTCCAAGACATTAAAAAGACAGCCTAGTTGCAGATAATATTCACCTCTTAATATCCACTATGTTTATATTTATTTTAAAGTTCTTTTTCTTGATTATTTGTGTTAATTAACATCTAGAAGTGAATCCAAACAGCATACGAATAATTCAGTACAAAAACCAGCAAACAGTTCTGGGCTAGTTTATAGCTTATCAAGGGATGATATGGTCCCCTGACAGCACTGACTTGATGGCTCTTTGGTCTTGTGTTATTATTTTTAATAGTATTAAAAAGATGTGTTCTGTCATTTAATATTCAGCAGCAGCACAGAGAATGGCTATCTGCACAGCAATGTACTAAAACACACCATGAGTAAGCAAAGGGACGGATCTTTGTCCACAGCAACATATATGGATTATTTCACTCTTTAGCTTTGGTTACATTAAAATTGCGGAGAGCATACTAAGTGTTCTTCTCTATTATTTTCTTCTCTATTTTGTATCAATTTAAATGAAAAAGCCCTGTTCTGTCCCCAGCTGGTAACACTCTAGCAGTTCTGAAGAAATCATTGTAAAGTGTCAAACAGAGAACCAAAACATTTTACCTAATGTATTTGGAAACTATTAGGACACCTATGGTAGAAGTATATCCATTACAGCTGGATGTAGTCTCAAAACAGCAATCCCTCGTAACGTTTTGGGGTTTTTTGGCCTTCTGTGGAGTCTGATAGAAGTACTATTTTTTTCTATGGACTTGCATTTCCTATAGTAGACACTGTGTGATATGACCACTCTAGCTACCAATTCAGTAAAGTCCAGTCCACAGCTACTTTTATTTCCTATAACATAAGGAGACAATGAGCTTATTCACAATTCATTCCAGAAGAGCAAAATAGACACGTAATTTATCTAAACCATAAATGGATGTAACTTGACATAGTCCAAGATGGGATTACTGCAAGTTTTGCTACATCCAACTACTAAATCTTTTACTCTACGTGCCAGCAGCCAGCTAGCAAGAACAACATTATCACCTTTTAGGGAGTATATAGCTCCGCAAGACAACATACACAAAATGTGAATAATCCTGAAGCATATCATTTGTATACTGTACAGTCTCAAAACATGCAATACAAATTTGAATACACCATCTTCCTTGTTCAGAGCTTTGTCAAAGTTCCCTGAAGTAACATGTGAATTCTACAGTGTGCCTCAGGCACACTGACATGACTTTCTTTGGTCTTTGACATGTCTAAAGCTATTAAGGAAAAATGTTGCTGACACTTTAAAAATTAAAAGAAAGATAAGATCAATTTCACAATTTTTTTTTCTCATAGAGGTTGTAAACAAAAATACTTTAAGCCTAATCACTCTCAAGTGAACTACAAGTAAAAGGCGATGGCAACTCACAGTTTAGTTCACACAGGTTAATAGAGGAGTTGATTTTAACTTTGAAATCCTTGCTTTAAACTGTAGCACATGAATGTCTTGAAAGATTAATTACACAATACCCCTTAAAAATTTCATTTTGTTAAGCACTACTTGTTCCTAATTATTCTTACAGTCAACCTTGAAAACACTATCATGCTCATCAAAAGAGATGAAAAAAAATTAAGACTGTTCCTTTTAATTTGAACAGTATCAGCTCTATCAGAGCCATCTAAGTCCCTTGGTTTTCCTTTCAAAAGAAGCTTTTCCAAGTTGCAGGCAACAAATCTGCTGGCTGTTTCCAGCTCAGTAGCACTGCAACATCAGGTCTTTAGGAACTCCTTTTCATTTTCTGCCTCAACTTCACGGTGTACTGTGTGGACGCCCTACCCTCTTCCCCTTGTACGGATTCCCTCAGGTCTAGCCACAGGTCTTCGCTCTTGACTGCGAACGCACCGGCGAAACGTCAAACACCAAACCTCAGCACTTCTCCTTACCGTCGGCGAGAGACAGTCAGTAAAGGAGAAATATCTCGGGGAAGGCGCCCAGAGGCAACGGCACCAGCCCGCCCGGGGCCAGGCAGCGTACGGCAGGAGGGAGAACCCCCGACCCGGCTACGACGCCCCCGCCCGCCCCTCGTCCCCCGACGGCGGCAGAGCCCCGCGCTGCCCCCGCTCCGCCGTGCGCTGCGGAGAGTCGCGGTGGGGCTGGGAATGTTTTATGAAGGCCGTCCGGCACTGCCTCTCCCCTTTTTATTTTTTCCCTACTTGTTTTGGCACCGCACCTGGAAGGCCCCCCGTGGTGCCTGTGGTGCCAGCGCTTCTCGACGTGAACGACCGCGGCCCCGAGCCGAGAGGCCGGGACCGGGCGGGTGCCGGGGCACCGGCGTTCAAGGAAAGTGGCGAGCGGGGCCGAGGGTTTCGCTACTTGTCTGCAAACACGGGGAAACTCACCAGGACGGTCCTAAGGACGGGATTAGAGTGCCCTGTGAAAGGCAGCGGCCGTCCGGGAGCCTGCAGGGCAGCCGCCGACGGACGCGGAGCCCGGACAGGGCAGAGCCCCGCCAGTCCTGCCCTCTGAGTTCCCGGCGTGAAATTCCCCCGTTTCCCCATTCCTTCAGCCCTACCTACCTGCGCGGCTCAAGCCTGGTATTACTCACCACCTACTGTGGGTGGTGGTGGTGGGGGAGCCCTGCCGCTCTGCCCGGGGTTCCCTGCCCCACGATGGAGCCCGCGGGGATTATCCGCGCTCCCCCAGCGCCGCGGGTGGCCGGCAGCAGCCCTCGCCCCAGAGACCGGAGAAGAGACTTACATGGTGACATTACGGGACGGCTCTACTCCGGCTCTCAGCAACCATCCTCCCTCGCTGCCGCTCGCTCTGCCTCTGGCCCGCTCCCTCGCCGGCTTCTCGCAAAGGTCATCACTCCTTGCCCACCTCTCTTCCCCGCCCGCGCTGATCTGCTCCTCCTCCGCCGCGATGCTTCCCCCACCCCGCGCCGCGCCGGGACCTGCCTCTCTCTGCACAAGTGGAGGAAACTTCGGTGCGAAGGGAAGTCGCCCCCGCAGAGGGCAGGGGCCGCCCCGCCCGCTGGCCGATCCCCGCGCCCTGCGCCCCGCAGTCAGGTGGCGGCTCCGGAGGCTCCGGCGCGGCCCCGCGGGCTGGCCCGACCCCCCCGCCGCACCGGGGGCAGGACGGGACCCGCCGAGCCGCCAGCGGGGGCCCCCGCGCACTGCTCCGAGGACCTGCTCCACGGGGCTGGCGCGCCCCTCTGGGCAGAGAGGTGGCTACCGGGCCCCCGCTGCCGGCGACCCCTGGGAGGGCGCTCCCCGGGCGGCACCACGCGGCACGGCCATGCAGCGCCCCGGCTCGATGGTTAAGGGCCAGCCCAGGGGTGTGCAGCCCCCAAACACCCCTCAGGGGGTGGTAGCCACAGGCCCAAAGCCACCCGCAAAGGACACGGGCCTCCTCTGAGAAGATTCCATACCAGGGACACTGACCTTGGTGGTCACAGCGCCCTGGGCATGTTGCACCTTGCAGCATCCCAGTGGCAGCAAGGCCCCTGGGCGCAAGCACACCCTGCACACCCACCACAACGTGCACTGCAGAGGTGAGCGCCCACAGATGTGCCTGCTTGCCCCAACACTCTGTCTCACTGTGTCCCAGAGCTGTTGACACAGACCCCAAGGCACTTTGTGTTGTTTTCCTTTGAAGCATACAACACACTATACTTGGGATACAAGATGGGTAGGTGGAGGTGACGCAGCTCTGACCTACTTTCTGAAGCGTGCAAGGCAGTAATGCTGCTCCCACATAGAGTGCTGGCCCACACCTCGCTCCTGGGTATCGTTTTTGGAGGATGGTAGCTTGTGCCATTTCCTAAAGATCCTGAGTTGCTTTGTTGAGTTGAAATCTGTCCAATGTGCTACTGCACTACAGGTAGGTAGGAAAACATGGATAGAAAGGAAAAACCAAAAGGTCAGCAGAGAAATCCAAAATTTTCACAGTACTCTATGGATCTGAGCTCGTAGGATGAACAAGGATGGGGGAAGAAAGTGAATCATCCAATGAAGTTATCAGCCTGCAATGGCAGTTACAAGCAAGCAGAGTTCCTATTTTAAAAAATAAAGAAAACATCACTAAATTTTTCATGAACTTTATACTGAACATTAATATTCACTTATTCTGGTCAATTTTTATTCTCTGTCTTTAAAACCTGTAATCTATAGGCCTGCTTTCATTGTAAATTCCTGGCACTGAATGTGGGTGCAGGAACCTCTGGGCCTGTGTCAGCCAAATCTACATGGCCAACAGTGCAGGCTTGGGCAAAATCAAACTAAAAGTTCTCACAGCCTGGGTTTACTGTACACCCCCTGATTGCATTTACCTTATGTGCACAGCAAAGTCTGTGCTTCTAGAATGCACTGGACTCACTGTGAGCTCTGAATCTCCTGGGCATATTGGACCCACTGTGTATGAGATGTGCGCAGTAAATCGAGAGCATCTGACAGAAGTCAATCTGCCATTCATAAGGAGATTAGTGATATGTGTGTAGTGTGTATTTGCTGGCTGTGTTGGAAACTTTCATCTTCCTTCCCTACTTGGAAGGCATTAAAGGTGATTGCAATTCCAGAACCTTGCAGTCAAGCTAAAAAAAAAGGAAAAAAAGAAATCATTGGTTTTTTTTCCCTATCATGTTTTTGTTGAGCTGTTTCTTGGTTAATTCTCCTGTTCTGAATTTGCTGTCATATAGTTTTGCAATTGTCAGTCTGCTTTCTGCTCCACAATAGGAGCACTGCTACTCCTGGATCTCACTGGACACTGCCCAGTGAGAAATGCCTGTACTGTCTTGTGGGGATAATGTGCAGTGCAGATTTTCTGGATACTGAAGTAGCATGTTGCTGGAGACAGTCTCAGAGCTGCAGAGCAGCAAAGAGAAGCCTAATCGGTCATGAGAAAATGCCCATCATTATCTGGCAGCAGCTCACTGTGCCACATCTGCCTTTAATCAATAGTGAAACAACTTGGCATGGAGTGGCTAGGCAGAGAAGGCTACATTTCTGGCTGCTGCTTAGCAAGAGTGAGAGTTTCTGTGTAGATTACAGTGACAAACTGCAGGCTACCTTACAACAACTCGTCTCAGGTTAACATTGCAGGCTGTGTTTTGCACAATATGATTAAGAGGGAAAAAAATTAAAAAAGTCTGGAAAACAGCACTATAATCAACAACTGAAAGGTACTTTATATTGACATCTAGTGAGTGATGCCACCAGAAAGGCAAGCACATCTTTTTATTCTCTTCTTACTGCATCTGTAGTGACAATGTGGCTTCACACTTATTTTTACTATACTATAAGCAATGGTGTCTGAATATTTTTAGGTACAGGGGTAGCATATTCTACAAATAATCCAAAACGTTTAATGAATATTCTGAGATGATTAGTGAAATATTTTGTATTCATTTTATAGGCCCCTATTTTTATGGCTTTGTTCATGTATTTCTTTAAGCTTACAGTTAGGGTGGCTTTCTTATATTTTGTGCAAGTTTGCATGGACTTCTAAAAATATTTATAAGAATGTCAAAGAATGGTTCATAAATAATAAGAAATACCATATTTTATGTCTGGATACTTCATTTTAACCTATGAGACACATGATTTTTCACTGAACTTTTGTTTCGAAAATTTCCTCTTTATTATATCAATTTCATTTAGGAAAATCTGTGTTTATTTTCCAAAGAAGTGCAAATACTGCAACTTTATTGCCCGTAACAGTGCAAAAGAGAAAACACTTAACCTGGAACAATAAAGAGGAAGCTGAATATAAACAGTGCAGTGCTATAACCTCATGAAGAAAATTCAAGATCATATGCATTCTCAAAAAGTCCAAGGGGAAAAAAAAGTTATCTTTGCATTTTACAATCGTTCCAGGCTTTCTGCCTGGTCATTCTGTTTTGGAGAAAACATGATAGATACCCACACCTGAATCTGAAAGTTCAAAGGTGAGCTCTCAAAAGCTGGTTTTCAGGATCAAAGTCTGGGTGTTGGTCTAAAAGGTGAAGTAGCAGAATTTATGTGAACTGTTGGGAACAGCAGTTCACATCAATTCAAGAATTCAAGAAGTACTTCAGACTGTTGACATATAGCAGGCAAGGACTCTGTTTCACTGTGCTTTTACATTAAGTAGTCTCTACAGTCTCACAGCTTTTCCTTTTTGAGAGTCTTCTATCCCTCTAAAGACTACTTAATCAGCTCCCAGATTTCCCAGCACCGATCGGCCTTGTTTGCCCCTACCTGGGTCACTGCAGAATTCATTTTTCATAGTCCACAGGACAATCTGACCAAACTTCATGGCTTTTCTACTGCCAGGAGGTCTCTAAACAGCTCCTTTTCCCTTATTTTCCCTTGTCTGAGAGATTAAGAGCCTTATGTTTCTGTTTCAGGTGTAAAGGCAGTGTGAACTGGATCAGGAGTGTGTTTTACTTTGTTTAGTTCTTTTTTTTTTTTTCCAGGGAGATATTTTCCCTTCAGATTTGAGATGCCATCCAGACAAAGCTGGTTCCCATTAGTAAGAGACTGAAGAGGTGGCAAGTCAGTTTTCACTGTGGCCCTTAGTGCAATGGTTTCAATTAAGTACTGGGCAGGGGCACAATGGTTTTGCCTAAGTACAATGCTGAGTGAGTGAGCGTGTTTTAGAGGCTGCTGACCCAGTAGATAGGGAGGAATGGCATGCAGCCTGCGTGCTTGACCAAGTTCCATTCAAACATGGGCTTCCAGGAACTTGGGAGGCAAGGAAATTGTAAGGACCATGTTGACTCAAGTTAGTAATTGGTGAAACTGCCTATAAATGATTGCACTTAAATTCAAGGACATGTATGTCCTTGAATTTAATTTTTTATCTTCTGAAAGCAAGCATAAAGTGAATTGTAACTCTAATGTATTTTTACAATGCACGTGCAGAAGTTCAGGGACTAACATACACTCAGATGTTTGCTTCATTGGTACTTTGTCTGTGTGCTTTCATATGCATAAAACTTAGGTTATGAAATATTTCCTGTCAGGGAGGTTACCACTAGCTAAAACATTGTGCATTGTGCCAGGTGAGATGTCTTTGATGAAGTGCTGAGAGCATGGCGTATCCAGTGCCTGCACACATTGCACTCCGTAAAATCCTGTAAAGTCTGTGACCTCAAGCAAAGCACGAGATAGATCAGGCAGCAAATTAATTTGGATGGTTTTCACAAAATATTTGATAGCTTTGATCACTCTTGGTTTTGAGCCCATTTCAACTCCTTACTCTTGATCAGGCACTCCAGGGGTCCTAAACCTTAGCCTGCTGGATCATGCTGCCACTGGTGGTTTTGCACACATTTCTGATCTGTGGGGTTGGGAGGATGCTGGAGGTCCTTGCTTCCTGAACTTTCATTTCTCTGAAGGGGAAGAGGAGCTTCATAACTTTTTTCTAGCTTCAAATGATTGAACTTAGAAGTGGTGCTCACTTTACATGATGATGCACTCTTACTATAAAAAACCTGTAGGATGATTGTTATCAGTAATGAAAAATTACTGGCAGCCTGATCTGAGATGGTGTCTGGTGTTTGAACAGGAAGATAAACCTGGTAAGAGAGAATCAGAGGATACGCAGGGAGAGCTAGTCAATTCGGTGTGATATAAAGCACAGGGGAAAAAGCTCAGTAGTGAAAACAGAGGCTTCATCAAAGAGATAATTCTGCCAAGTATACTTTTGAATTTCTTAGATATGAACATGGTAAACTATCGGATTAAGCTATCCAATGTGGCTCTGTGGCGGCAAGTCATTTCAATGGTAAATTCAACATCAGTTAAACTGCCCCACCTCCTCAATAGATTAACTCTGAAATTGGAACTATTTAGAGAAGGTTACACTGATAGCTGGGGTCTCTCCCACAGTGTTGATGCTGGGAGCAAACACACCAATATTTTTGTACAAGACCAAGATAACCTTTTCCTGCTGGGATCTGTGTACAACCTTCTCATGAATGAATACATACTTGACTGGAATGAGAATAAATATTCATCCCTGAAAGATTCTAAAATGTCAACAAATTTGAATTTTGCTCCACATATGTTACTTCACAAATAAAAAAATTCTAAGGAGCAATGGGTTTCAGCTGAGTAGGGCTATATTTTTATGGTACCAGTTAAATTTATTAATCTCTAATTCTGGATTCTTGATTTTATTTTTTTTTTAGTCATGGATTAGCCAGTTTGGAGGAGTTAAAAAACTCAGTCATTCACCTATTTTTAGAACCCAACTTTTCCTACAATACAACTTCTGGGCAGGATTTCTCACTTCCAGTTTCTGTCCAGATGTTAAATATTTGGAGCAACTGGAAGAAAAGCTGACTTCATGGTATTTCCATCAGGTTCCACTAGTGGAACAACTGGAAACCTCACGAGGAAAGCCCTTCTCTAACTGTTCAGATTAGTTTTGAAGACTCAAGAGCTTAGGAAAGTTTGGATAAGTTTTGAGTAAGCATCAAAATATTTGGATGCTTATCAGAACTGAAACCAAAGTGAACAGTATGAAGTTCATTCATCATTCTTTATAAAAACTGCACAAGTGGTAACAAAATTGTAGAATCACATAGAAATAGTAATAATTGCATGTTAATCATAATCAATTAACTTTTTCCCATTTCATAAAAAATAATATACTTATGCAGAATGGAAATCAGATACTAAACACAAGTGCAACATTAAAAAAAGGATTCAAAGAGCAGAGTTGTAGTTCTATGGTGAAAACAGTAAACATACAGATGTATAAAACCTTTCTAACTTTTAAGAGAATGAAAGAAAAAATGAGCTAGAACCATGATTGTGATTAACTAGCTGCCCACTACTTTTCTGGAACTTCTCACTGTGTTCAGGCTGAAACCACAGGAGTTCCACACCAATGTTTTAGGATAATACTGTAAAGTATTGTTTTGAAGATACGAGAAAAAGTACTTGCAATTCCAGGTTTAAATAAACTATACAAAAAACCCCCACAACAATATTGGTTCAAAACTATGTAAAAATTTGACCTGCCTTTATAATTTAAATTCCATTTCCTGTACATATGCATCATTATAAATTACAGAAGTGCATATACTGTCTGTTCCAGAAGACGAGAATGAAATGAGACAGTTTCTTGAGCCTGAAGCACAGGTTGGAGTGATACAGGTAATGCTTTGTCTGGCAGCCTTCAGCACCCCAAACTGAACAATTAGGAATGCTTTAAAAGCTGAACTAAATAGGACAGACTCTGATGTGAATTCAGAGTAACAATTAAACCCATGTTTTGGGCTCCCAGGGCTCATTAAGTATGAGAGCAATTAATTAAAATAAAAAGGTACTGATCAGAGAAAAAAAATCCAAGCCCTGAACTTCTGGAAGTACATTTTTAATTACCCTCATCATAATATCTGAAAGGTTGATTACACAGTATACTTAAGCAAATACATGGATTTACCATACCTTTCCAAATAGAAAACTGACAGAGAGATGGATTAAGAGCAAAATTACAGAAAAGTACCCACATACTAAGTGTCCAGACTAAAAATGTTAGGATATTATTTCCCTTAAGATTTCTGTGATATATTTATAACACTTCTGAATTTTTTAGTTGTATTCCTGTTGAGCTCAGGTTTTCTCATAGTAAAAATTAATAGGGAAGTGTAAATACAGCAGTTAGTAATTATTTTTTTCCAATCTAAAATACTTTATGGCAGCGGTAGGAACCAGTTTTTCATAGCTTCCTTAAAATAGTGTTTGTCTGCCTTCAACTCCTTTCCCAGGCATTGGTCTCCTTTTCTCGCTGGTTGCAGGTATTGCGCACAGTGAAGAGGCATATCAAATTCTAAAAATAATTGTGATTCTTGCAGGTGTATGTATAGACTTCTATCAGTGAACAGAGCTGGAACCTTGAGGAGGGTGTGATGAGAACCGAAAGGTTATATAACAATATATAATGTTATCTGGCTACTTCCTAACCATGTCCAGCTCACGGAGCTCCACTTGAAACTGGATCACCTACCTCCAGAACCTCCAGTTAAGCCACCATATTTTATTCCAAGTTGACCTGACGCAGTAACAACATCCTGCAACTAAAGAAGAAAAAGCTGTGAGAGAAAACTAATCTGAAACAGATTATAATTTATTTACTCAAAGGAATACTGCTAGATGAGCCACAATGAGTTCAGAATCACTAGGTTAATATGTATTTGCCTCACCAAACATGAACTTTTCCATAAAATGATTTGGAATCCACATCTCTGCAGGCCTCCTTGTGACTTCTTCTTTGTATCTCTCTTTTCCTTTCACAGGCAGAATATAATTGAAAAGAAAGGTAAAAAGCAGTGAAAAACCCCTGAAAAGCAAAAGCACAGTCTCATTAAGAGAATGATACTGGAACAGGAGTATGTTTATGTGATTGTGGCGGATAAGGAGAGTTATCAGTGGTCACTTTCCGCAGACCAGCTGCAAGAACAGGGGAAGGAAGTCAGCAGTGGAGCAACAGACATCAAAGCTTTATAGATTTAATTCAGAATTGTCATAGAAGACCTAGTCTAGCACTGAACATGCTCAATTAATTGTGAAAGATGAGTTAGACGCATATGTTTTTGACTTACTTTATTTCTTTTTAAACACTGGTGTGACTCTCATCATAGAAGCAAGACTGTATCTACTTGTACTGCAATGTGAATGTGCAGTCCCATGAATATCCCATTTAGTGAAGTGCAATTAAGACTGTGTTTGTTGGATGTGCTTTTAACTTGTCATACCTCAAGTCACTTAATTTTTCTAAAATATTTAAAATATTTTAAATCCTTTGTGAAGGTTTATGCATTTTCTTAAGTTTTTAGTATATAGTAAGACATAGTAAAACATCCTAAAATACAGTCTCAGGAATTGAATTAATGTAATCTTTTAGTATTACTTCTATGGGGCATGTGTTGTATGGTTAAATCTATACTTTTTTGCTTCATTTAAGAGAGAGTGCATGAGAAAAACAGTTGAGATTTTATTTCTCCATGATGAATAAATAAGATCTGGAAAATTTTGTGGGGAAGGGGAAAGAAACAAAGAATCTCTACTTCTCTAACTCAAAATTAGGGCTTGACAAGGGACAGGAAAATATGCAAGGAGAAAAGAACATATTTTCCATTTTACTCTGTGCTTTACTTTGGTACTTCATTCTTACCATTATAAAGTTTTCCTAGCCCCCTTCCCCCCTTCTTTCCTTCCTGCCCCTTCTGCCCACACCTTTCCCCCACAAATAGTTGATGGTAAAATTGTTTCAATTTGAGATTTTAAAATAAATGTTATTCAACTTAACTCTATATTTTTGAAATTTTTAAGTGCTGTTTTTTCATTTCTGTTTGGAAAATATGGACCAGTTCTACCCTCACTAAAGGTGTCTCCTGTACTCTTTTGCTAGGACCTGAAGACTGTTTATTTTACTTCCCTAAGCATTAGGGATATATGGATATATTAGGGACTGTATGGATATACAACATAATCCTGCCGACTGTACCCCTGACTGCCAGGAGGAGTTTAAATGTAGATATAACTGGCAGCGTAATCCTCCCCCATACCACAACCCTTTCCTCAGGGCTGGGGTTAAAAAGGCACAGGACAGTGTTTACCAGTGAAGCAACTGCAGCAAGAGACAGTAGCTTACCCACAGCAAATCCCAGCCCAAGGGAAGAAATCACTCATTACTGGAGCAAGGAGAAAGCTTTGCCCACAGAGCAGGACACAGGAGTAGAGGACAGATCCCACAGCACAGGAATTGGGGCTGCTTCTATGTTCCTGTGGCTTGCTTCGTATTTCAGGCATGAGGTCTAGGTAATCGTGAGAGTTGCTATTACTTAAATGCTCTAAGTCTTACATTATAACACTTATTAGGGTTACTGTGTTTCTAAGACAAAAGAAATAAGCAAAATCTCTGTTAATAATATTAATTACTGACTACTTATATACACTTAATCTCAGAACTCTATTGCAATAAACAGAAAGAAACCACTGCAAATAATGTAAATACAGGTACAAGTATAAATATTCAAGATTCACAAAGTTTAAATGTGTTTGAATATCATTCCCATTTAACTTTCTCATTTTGCTATTTTAAATCATTTTCTTTAGAGGTAGGCAATCGTGACAATGCAAAGGGTTAAAGAGCAAATTCCAAAGAAATCCCTTGTATGAAATCTTCTGAACTTAGTTTAATGATATTTTTTGGTAAGCCACAAAGATTAAATGAAAAAATATAGTAATTCTTTTGAAGTTCACCATTTTCATTAGGATGTTGAAACGTCTTCCTGCAGCTAATCTTTGTCTAATCTATTCTGAACATACTTATTTATTTTTTCAAATAGAAAAGGAAATTCAGACAGTTGAATGTTAGTGCTGCTTATTAATTTCACGACACTGATATTGTCAGTAATTTATTAAGCTAGAGGTATTTGGCAAACCAGTTAGAGTTAATGACTCAGCAGCTCAACTATGTCCCTAAAGCAATGATGTCATATACAGGTTATTTTAAGTCCTAAGTTATAGGAGTCTAGTTCTGAATGACTTGGTTTTACCATCATCACATCATAGCTCACAACTGCCTTGGGATCTTCATTTAAAGTCTCAGCAGAGAAGTGAATGGGAGCGTGGTGAGGGCCAACGTCTCTCTTATGGCAGGTCTATACCATTCCACTTATGGACAAGACATGTTAGCTCTATACCGTGGGAAGGCAGCAATGTCTACTCCAAACTCCTTCTATGAAAAGGTCAGCAGCACTGGAATCTCACTTTCAAATACCTGCCTTAGGACATTTAAAGTAGTATGCTGGAAATATTAATGTGTTAGTAGAGTTATTCTGTGTATCATTAAATGAACCCACATTTAGATATTCAGAATGGGTGTTCCTCTGGGTGTTGTC
Source organism: Lepidothrix coronata (assembly GCF_001604755.1). NCBI lineage: Eukaryota > Metazoa > Chordata > Aves > Passeriformes > Pipridae > Lepidothrix > Lepidothrix coronata. Next base: position 1,785,802 of record NW_016690303.1, on the reverse strand, counting down.
CTTTCTCTCTTCTTGCAAAACATGCTTCCTCCCTGTCTCCTCTCTGCCCTTATTCTCTCATGCCTTTTTGGATGATGATGGAAAAGGAAACAGCACAAAGGCTTCCTAATTATCTTTCTGTCCCCTAAGCATGCAGTGCTCCACCTCCACCTTCTCCTTTGCTCAATAATAGGCAACTGGATCCACCCTCTACTGGAATTTCACACAGCATCTTAGCAAATAAGGCACATGTAAACAAAGGAGTGCAAAACCCTAATCACTACTGAGGAAGAAGGGTGAGTATATGAGGTGACAGAAGACAAACATCTATAGGGTGATTAAGAAGATCCAGAAAATTTTGGGAAGTGTTTGTTCCTTTGTGCTTCTTGATGCACAGCATGCATAGGCCCATAGATATGTGTTGCTGTGTTTTTCCCATGGCTTTTCTGAGGAAGTGGAGATGTGCTAGAGGAGTGTGTCTTTTGGGTTCCAGTTCAGTTCTGTCATAATGTGCTATGTAGAAAAGGGAAGGGAAAGATATAAAAGCCTGAAAACATCCTTTAACTAAGTCTAGCTGGTGAGTTAGAGAGATGAGAAGTTAAGAAGGAAGATGCAGGAAAAATGGTAGAAGCACTGAAAATTAATTTGTAGAAGTAGACTGGATGGATAAACCAAATAGATACTGAAGAGGCATAGGCAGGGCCACATAATGGAGAGAAGAGAAATGGAAATACTGCTAAAGAGCAAAAAAATGGCAAGACACACTGTAGTGAGAAGAGGAAAGAGTGGAAGATGACAGAAGGAGGTACAGAAGGAAAACAATACATTAAATTGGAAAACTTAAAAAACTTTAAAAATATGAAATAAACATCAAGTTTATGAAAATTAAAATTATTAGATCAAAAAGAAGTGGATGTGGAAAAGATGATGCAAAAACTTGGTCCTGGAGTTCATGCACTGGAAGCAAGCATTTTTGTAAATATTTTCACAATGGAACTGTAAATGCACTTTTCAGAGCACTGCTTTTAGGTGTCACACATATTATGTGAGAAAGTGTGTGTAGAGATAATGCCCACTATACTAAATATTATAAGGATGAACAATCCAAATCATTAAAAGCCATGAATTTACAATCATTACATTCTTCCTCCATTTCTCATTCCTTTTTTTTTTTTTTTTTGTGAACTTGAATGCAGACATCCATTAAGCTAGTGAGGAAAATGGAGCTGAATTTGATCTAGCCTGCCTGGAATGGCTCCCAACACTACTTGGTTCAATAGTCAGCAAGACTTAAATGGGACTTTTTGTAGAGTTTCCATAAATAACCAGCTCAGATTCAGAAAAGTCGAATGCCCCAAATTCATATGAAGTCAGTAAGAAGAGTATCTGTCAGGCTGCTATCCAAATTTTCTCCCTTTATCTTATATCAGAAGAACTTCCTCTATCATTAAAAGCAACCTCTAGACAAAATCTAAGGGTTTTTTTTCTGAGTTGTCATAACTAAATAACTTTGTATTATTGACATAGACATTTCAAAAGACAAGAAGAATCATTATGATGTCTCTAGTGATGGTTATTGAGGACTGTCTCTTGAAACTGTACTATTGTTCTCAATTTCTTTACTCTCAGTCATTTATCTGGTGTATTTGGTTGGTATGGGTTTTGGTTTTTTGGTTTGGTTTTTTTTTTTTTTCCTGGCCGCTGTTACTACTTAAGCTTCTGAAAACACAACTAAAAGACTATAATAGTAACTTAAGACATCATCAATTTAGCTGTAATGTTGGATCTCAGGACAGGTTACTGATTTCAACAAGTACTTATACTGCAATCAGCAATGGAAATAATTTGAAACTGCTCTGCCTTCACAAGCAGAGCAGATTGCCCCTGAGGTTAAGGGAAAGGTTCCCACTGACTTCAACAGGCTTTGGATTAAGCTGTGAATAAGGATCTGTGCAGGGTAAATACTGGTGACAGAATCTGGGGCTTTGCCAGATAAACACAGAAAGGGAGACAGGGAATTTCAGAATGCTTCATTCCTGGAAGAGATGAGACTTTCTATCCTTTGTTTTTTAGCTCCAATTGTTCCCCATCCAAAAAAAAGGTCAGGAGGAAAGAAACAGGAGAAAAGACTGAATTTTTCTTTTGCTCTCAAATCTTCAGCAGAATGTGAGTACATTCATAAGAAACCATTCTGTTTTTAAACACTCTTTGCTAACAATCAAAATATAGGAAGGCATAATCTAGTCAGTGTGTTAGAACCCATGGACAATTCTTATAAACAAGGTTTGGGGTTAAATGTCAGAGTGTACACTGCAGAATTGCATTCCCCATCAGCATCTATTTTGTAGTTGTTTGAAAATAGTCTGATGATTAATACTGGGACATCCTCTTCAATACAATATACAACATTACCCCTCCCTCTTATCCAATTTGGGAAAATTAAGAGCTAAGGAATACTCCTTTATTGAATGCTCTTTTTAATGAGATTACAGCAAGATATCCCTTTAAAAGCTGTTTTTGTGTGGGGACACAGCAAATATTCCAATTTTTATTGAGCAATGTTTCTCTTAATTTTCCATCGGTTTTCATATTTTTAAATAAGTGAAGTGTTAATGCTTTCTGAATTATACTAGATTTAAAAATTGTTACAAAGCAGGGGGGGGAACACCTTGAAAATAAATAACTTATGTACTAGACCAGAATTAAACACACTGATTTATTTTCAAAGATGTGTATATGTGGCACTTAGGGACATGGTTTATTTGTGGACTTGGCAGTGTTGCATTAATGGTTGGACTTGATCTTAGAGGTCTTTTCCAACCAAGATGATTCTATGATTCTATAGGCTGGACATGTATTAAAATCATCATATGAGGCACTGCAAGCACTTAAATATTGTATTCTTTAGATCATCAATGGATTAATCACTGTTTTTGTCTTCAAGCACTTTCTGCTCAAGCCGTCATGTAGAAAAAAAAGCAGCAAATGTGAGCACTGTATTAAATTTGTTGTGACGCACTGGTGTTTTTAAGAAATAACAAATAGATCATTTTTGACAGAAAAGTAGGTTTGAACAAAGACTGATGCAGGGAAGCAAGTTCATAAAGACCGTGAATTTCCAGCGCAAGGGGAAAGCATTTGTTCTTTTCTTAGCCAGAAAGCACATTCATCTGTCCCAGCGTCAGCAGTGCAAATACGTGCAATTTACACATTATTGTCTAAGCTTCTGAAAAAAATGTGGCCCTTGAGGCTTTCTTCTTCAGAAAACACAAAGTTAAGCTTCCCACTAACATTTTTTTTTTTGTTGGGAATCGCATAAAAGCAGTTAGGAAGCACAATTAAAAAATCCCTTGACTGTAATGCATTCACCACACCCCCAAGCCCAGTCTTAGCAGGAAAATAATTCGGTGATACAGTAGGGTTGCCTTATCATGGCATGCCTAAAAAAGTCATCTTGACAATTAGATTGCTAAAGCATGGGGCAAAATTCATTGCAAGTTTAGTTTATAATGCAAAAGTTGTTGCAGGTAAGTGGGATGTAAAATTTCATATTCTACTTCAGTTAGTAGATGAAACCAAATATATCAATGAGCCTTGATGAGATTGCAGGCCCTCTGATTTGGGTCTCTTTTAGCATGGAATAGGTTTTTACTTTAAACGCACAATAGATTCAAATGCCTGAGCTTTTGGGTTTATTTTCCCTTGAGGTAATAGTTCCTTGGCAACTGACCATACCTCTTCTACTTCATTTGCAAAAGAAACAGCAGGACAGTGTGAATAGTTAGTACAGAAGACTTCCTCTTCAGAGAAAATGTCATGTGTTATGACCAAAATATATTCATATATATACTATATACACACTCATATATGTGTGGGTGTGGGTGTTGAGTGATAACTAATTCATTGTCTGCATGGGGACTGAAAGAAACTGAGAACTCCTAGATGCACACTGAAAAAGAAGTGCTGTATTCTGAAAATAACATGGAAAAACAATCATCTTGTAAATATATCTGTTGCTCAAGTAAAGTATTACCTTAATAAAGGAGCTAAGAACCCACTTGTGTCTATATAGATGTAATTGTATTCTAGTTTATTATTTTAGCTCTAGTTTATGATAGAATTACTCATTTAAATTACAGATATAATAAAAACTAGTCCTGCACAGCCCAGTGAGTAAAATCACCAAGACAACACTTAAGATCTGGAATCCAAATGAGAGTAACACTGTCTAACCAAAAATCTATGTTCCCTTGGTTAATGCTTTATTTATGTATCTTTGCTTGTATTTCAAGCTGCTTAAACCTTGGAAAATGCAGCCTTTTAGTCACTCCTCTCACAGCCATGATGCACTAAAATTTCAAAATTGTCTTCTGTTTGATGGATGCAGGACTGGCCCCCCATGGTGTTGATACCAACAATAGAAAGAAACGGCCTGGAAAAATTTTGGTACCTACAAGTTTTGGTCTTCCCTCCAACATGTACTGTCCTCCTCTTCACAAGGACATACTGCCCTTCCTCTCCTGATCCTCACTGTGCTGTGGAGACCCCAGTCCTGCAGATTCTATCATATCCCAACTAACAACACTGTTCCCTGGAGTGCTCAGGGCAATGCAAGAGGATATCAACCTTAAATCTTCTCTTTTCCCAGTCTGGTTTCCTCCTTTTTTTGTTCATAAAGCAAATGATTTCCCATACTGTCATTTTTTTCAGACTACAGACTTTTCCTTCACATACCCTCCATCCCACCTCACTGCATCCTCAAACTCTGCAAGTGGATTTGTTAAATGAGGGAGGCAAGCTGGCACAAGCCAGCTGAAAGAAAGGTAGCTGGCAGAATTTCACTAATCTGGGAGCTTTTCTTAGAGAAGGTTGTATTAACATGGCTTGGAAACCCACATAGGCAACCCATCATTCTAGCTCTGAAACCTGTGTGAGTAGCCTGCTTAACACCGATACAGGGGAGCACCCAGCACCTGTGCTCAAACCTTTAAGAGCGAGCAATAGCTGCCAGGGGAAGGAAGAACAGAGGAGGAGAGTCGAAGGGGACATTGACTGGGACATGGTTGGAGACACTCTTCGAAGGAGGTGCCCCAACATTGAGGGAGTTATGGCTTTGAGGGACTTCAGCTTTGGACAACCCATGTCAGAACAGGGATACCCCAGAGGGCCTATGGCATGTGAGTCACTCACGCTGGATGTGAGTGGAGTAGAGGAGAAAGTAAGGAGTGTCAGAAAGTAACCATTATGCAACAATGCCAATTTCGTGCAGTGCCCTGTTGTAAAGGTACTGAGACAGTATCAGGAACAGTGTGGCCAGCGGGACCAGGGAAGTGATTCTTCCCCTGCACTTGGTGCTGGTGAGGCCACACCTGGAGTCCAGGTGTCCAGTTCTGGGCCCCTCAGTTCAGGAAGGATATTGAGGTGCTGGAGCAGGTCCAGAGAAGAGCAACGAGGCTGGTGAAGTGACTCGAGCACAGGTCCTGTAAGGAGAGGCTGAGGGAGCTGGGGTTGTTTAGCCTGGAGAAGAGGAGGCTCAGGGGAGACCTCATCACTCTCTACAACTACCTGAAAGGAGGTTGTAGCCAGGTGGGCGTTGACCTCTTCTCCAGGCAACCAGCAGTAGGACAAGAAGGCACGGTCTTAAGCTCTGCCAGAGGAGGTTTAGGTTGGATATGAGAAAGAAATTTTTTACAGAGAGAGTAATCAGGCATTGGAATGGGCTGCCCAGGGCGGTGGAGGATTCACTGTCCCTGGAGGTTTTTAAGATGAGACTGGATGTGGCACTTAGTGCCATGGCCTAGTAACCACAGCAGTGTTGGATCAAGGGTTGGACTTGATGATCTCGGAGGTCTTTTCCAACCTGGTTGATTCTATGATTCAATGCAACAGGTGATGAAAATGAAGGGAGTTAAAACCAGGAAGAGTAGAGAAATGATATTTGACTGAAGCTGAACCTAGGAAAGGTGTATCACTTGGTGTTTAATTGTTAAAGCTTTTTCTGAATCCATCATTAGAAGGTTATGTTAACAGGCAATAAAAAAAACCCCATAAGATAATTGAGTTATTTGGTTTAGAAGGGACCTTAAAGACTGTCTCTGCCCATGGCAGGGACACCTTCCACTACACCAAGTTTCTCAGAGCCCCATCCAACCTGATCTTGAACACTTCCAGGGATGTGGCATCCACAACTTCTCTGGGCAACCTGTTTCAGGGCCTCACCACCCTCACAGTAAAGAATTTCTTCGAAGTATCAAATCTAAACCTGCCTTTTTTCAGTTTAAAGCCATCAACCCTTGTCCTATCACTACATGCTCTTGTAAAAAGTCACTCTCCAACTCTCTTGTAAGCTTCCTTTAGATCTAGGAAGACTGTTGTAAGGTCTCCCTGAAGCCTTCTCTTCTTCAGGTGGAACAACCCCAAATCTCTCAATGTGTCTTCATAGGAGAGGGGCTCCAGCTCCCTGATTATATTCATCATCCTCCTCTGGACTCATACCAACAGGTCCATGTCCTTTTATATTGGGGATTCCAGAGTTGGATGCAGTATTCCAGGTGGAGTTTCACAAGAGCAGAATAGAGGGGCACAATCAATTCCCTTCACCTGCTGGCCACGCTGCTTTGAATGCAGCCCAGGACATGGCTGGCTCTCTGGGCTGCAAGTGGATATTGCTGGGTCATGCTGAGGTTCTCATCCACCAATACAGAAAAACTCTTCTCCTCAGAGCTGCTCTCCATTTGACACTGTTTTATCTGCAACAGCTTTGGAGTCACCATCTTGTATTTATAAGCCACTGCAAATAATGTGTTCCATCTTACCCTTCTACTTCTCACATGCAAGAATGCTCCTCCCGATTTCAAAATAAGCCCAAGCATTTTTCAAAAAGTTCCAGGTACAATTGTGACCTTAACTAATTCCTCTAAATAGAAATGGTGACAGTGGCTAACTCACTGCTGATTTTGTTAACTGTGTGCATACCACTGATAAACATGTTGAGTTTCACATGCTGAGAAAATACAGGCAAAGTTTTCCTCCATGCAAACTGAGGCTTTGTCTCAGTCTGAGGAGACTGGAATGTTTGCTAAAGAGGATGAGTTATGAGATAGACCAAACTCCTCTCTCTCAGCAATTGTAAATTCAAAAACTAAGGGGCTTTAATCGAGGAAGTGTGGAAGAAAAGAAGAAATAACAACCCTTTATTAAAAGATATATGTATATTGGCAAGAACAGTAACAGAACATTAAAACAGCTAAACAATAGTCCTGTACCCAGAAGTTCCCTTCAAACAAACAAAAAAAAGTCTGAATACTTCTCTGTCCTTTAGCGCAGTTCTAATCACGGTTGGCGGGGGCGCTGTTGGATCGCTGGAGGTGCAGAGCCTGCAGTGCTTGGTGGTGACCTGAAGGGGGTGCTGTCGGGCTCTGGCGGTCACCACGCGGGAAGGGGGTCTGGGACGTGGTCTTGGATCACGGGAGAAGCCGAAAAGAAAATGGGGGACCCTTCCCCCAATGGGAGAAAAAGGGGAAGGGAAGCAGTTCACTCCCACGGGACTCACTGTTGTCTCAGACGACAGTGTCTCAAAGCTCCTCCCTTCTCTCCCCGTGGGCACGCAACTCTCCGATGAAAACACAGCAGATTCGGGCTGGAGACAAGAGACAACTCACAGGCAAGTTGAGGCCAGTAGTCAGAGCTGACCAGGATGAGAAGCCAGAAAGGCAGGCTTCCAGGTCCCCTCTCCAAATGCACGCACGCAGACCCCCGTCTCCGTCCCAGAGTGAGAACTCCGCGGTCTGCCCTGTCCTCTGTCCCGTCTGCCAGCTCCCCACCTCTCCAAAACCTTCCCCCCCTCACTCCAGCATTTGATGGACCATTAGCTAGGAATGCAGCCTGGCCAGCCATTTCTTTTGTAAGGCTAGTTGATTCCCTTCCCCCTTCCCTATTCGAACTCTGTTTCTCTTACAGGGAAGCAGGGAAAGAAAAATTCCTCTCTCAGATTTATATCCTATAACAGGCTTATTTTCCTGAAAAGCCAGTTACATTTATATATACATACATATAAGCATCTAAACCGAAATTCCTATTATGCAACTGGCATTATCATGTTTATTGGACATTTTTGAAAATAATGAGAAGCCTTTTCAACTGGTATGGCACTTTAATGGCGAGATGTGAAGTGAATAATTAAATTCAGTACCAAAGAACTTGATATATAACTCCTGACATATCCTGTTATAAGCTTTAAGATAGGAAACTGCAATTTCCCAGTGCAAACATATTTTAGGCTTAATCTAATCAGAATGACTGTGAATCAATGATTCACAAGTTTTATGTGTACACCCTTATTACGATATTGTTCTTAGAGTCACATAGTTCCCTTTATACCAGAAGAAACTATTCTAAAATAATTGATAGTCTATGGTTTGCCAGTATTTCTTCAGAATATCCTTTCAGTGCTGTCTGCAGAGAAATAAAGGGACTAGACTTCCCTCAAATGGCCACCAAATGAAGGAAAACCTTTTTGTAATGGTTGTCATGACCATTTATAATATTTGTTAGTTTGTCATCCACTCCTACAGTGGATTTTACAGAATTACTGGAAAAGAGAATAGACTGCAATTTAATTCAATCACAGTAACCAAAGGATGGAAACAGACCCCACACAATTGCTGTATTTTTTTTCTCTCTTAAGAATGATACTGGCACCTAAACAAAGAAAATTTGAGGAGGAGAAGGAATCTGGCTTTCATTTTTGGAAAGTATAACGGTAAGCCAACAATATGTCTGTGGAGACAATAACATATCCATCTCTGCAATGGCTTTGGCAGTCATTCTTTGGTCTCAATTTCCTATTACACAGTGTTAGAACTCAAGGTACAAATGCTCTCTCCACCTTGTCCTATCTCCCTTTTCCTCTCCTCTCCTAAAAAGTGAATGAAGTCTCAGCCTTCTGGAACATTATTCCCTAAAAGAAGTTATGCATCGTCCAGACTGTGTTCATCTGGATCCTTTCCCCTCACTGCTTCTAGGAATTGGAATGGTTTTCTGAGTTGTCCTATTATGATCAAAGCCACTTGTTTTCACCTTAGCACACCACCAGCTCATTTAGATGCCAAGTGGGATTCCATCCCATCCTTCATGGAATTATATCCACCTTCCTGACTAGAGTTCACTGCTGCAATGCCATGAGGCAGGGATTGTAACAGGGCTTAAATTTTCACTTTACTTCTTTTGATACTGAATCTCAGTTCCTCCTTCACTTGGAATGCATATTGCTTAATCTTCCTCTCTACCAAGTGTCTTTGTAACATGTTGGTTGTAGGTTTTCAACTGCATGTGGCAATCCTGCCACATTTACTGAAAGCTGCAAGTACATAGGTGTTGGACTCCATCATGGGGTCCCAAGACAGCCCACACTTTCGTGGTGGATCTGGAAGTGGGTGTACTGAACATCCCAACAAGACCTTCTACCCGTACTGGCATACTCAAACATAAAGTAAAACCTGATGACTCAGAAAAAAAGGTCATTAGATCTTGATAAATTAGAAAAAAATTAAAGCATTTGAAAATGCTTCTCCCTTGCTAAGGTTGCTTGCTTTAAGTAATGGTGCAATCTTCACTTTCTTCCTCCAAGTTTTCTGGCCTGAGACATCCTGGACAAGACAAGAAGGTAAGATGCCCCCTTTTCTTGTCACAGTCGCCTCAAGAAAACACACAGCACCAAGCACTCTTGGGAAATCAGAGCACCTTTCTTATACATATGCATCTGTATGATCCATAATTCAGAATTTATATTTTTTTTCAAGGTCTGAAAGCATTAATGGGACATTGTCTTTACTCTCTACAGGTTTTTCCAGAGGTAATGGGATGGCAGGCTCGTGCATATAATCTTCCACCATGTGGTTTAAGAGACTAGAGCTATGTTTTTTGAAGAAAAGTCTGTATTACCCTTCCTTGTAAGCTAAACTGTTGGTATTGTCTTTCTCTTGAGATTCATTTTCTTGACTGTTGCTTCAGTCTAGCTGACTTGCAGGAGAGCTTCTAAAACTTTTGTGCTTCCTTCCAAAGTCTTTTTTTTATTTTGTCAGATGACAAATCAGCACATGGTAACAGAACATTTACTAGACTTCATCCTGTCACTGTAGGAAATTATGTTTCTGTTTTCTCCGTTATGTGCCAAGATTGTGCCTTCTGCCTGGATGCCCTCTCCATGTATTCGTCAATGGGACTTGAAGTTTACAATGCAACTCTCCCCTTTGTATGAGCTACAGAATACATCTGAGCTTGTATTGATGAGCATTTCTATCTTGTCTTTTACCAGCCACATCAGCAAGAACCCTCCCTCCAACTTTAATTGGAAATACATTAAGGATATAGCTGAGAAATATCTCTGGTTTCCATTATGAGAAGTGGAAGCCTGTTAATAGTAAGGTTTCCAGGTAAAGGATAGTGAAAACAACATGTAGACTCTTTAGAGACCACATTTGCCCACTGAGCAGACATACATCTAATGAAAAGTGTGAAATATTGCAAGGATGAGATATGGAGACTTGTCTTTCTGGCCTTTTTGAGGACTATGACCTTGACACACAAACAGTTTTCTCTGCAGTAAATAGAGCTACAACTGAAGCTGAAAGATGCTGGGAGAATATACCAAAATAGACATTTTTGTGGTTTGGTTTTTTTTATAGATACTGAATTGTTGGAAAAGTCAGGGTGAGAATCACCACCAGCAGTACTTGACATTTACATCTGACACAGAACACTCATCAAGTAAGATTAAGATTTCAATTCATGAATGGGTTAGCAAATGGCTGTCTGGCTGCATTATAATCCACAGCTAGAAAAAGCCATTTTTTCCAAAAATCTAATCCATAAAAACACAGAATCATTTAGGTTGGAAAAGACCCCTTAGATCATTGATTTCAACCATTAACCCAGCACTGCCATGTCCACTACTAAACCAAGTCCCTAAATGCCACCTGTGCATGTCTTTTAAATACCTCCAGGGATGGGGACTCCACTACTTCTCTGGGCAGCCTGTTCTAGCGCTTTACAAGCCTTTCTGTGGAGAAATCTTTCCTAATATCCAATCTAAACCTTCCCTGATAAAATTTGAGGCCATTTCCTCTTGTCCTGTCACTAGTCGCCTGGGAGAAGGCAATTCACATGAAAATTTTACTTCAAAAGTACCTAAATATAAAAAAGAAAACACATGTTCCATTTCTGCTAAAGGGATCTACTACAGAAATATAGCTGATACAAAATACTTCTTTACATACAATTTATTAGTAATATTTTTGCATGCACCCTTTGAAAAACAGGAAACATTTGGGCAGACTAAATTGGATTTGGCATGGCTCCAAAGGTGCTTCAGTGCACACTGGTTTCAAAATTGAACAATTGTGGTATAGCAGTAAAAATGCTATTTTGATCTGAGAGAAAGAACCAGAACATGATCAGTGACTAAAGTATCTGTGCCAATGGAAAATGCAGATTTAATGCATTAGAAATAATATTCCTAAAGTAAGCTCTTCTCCAGTAAAGGGCATCACCAAAATGCTTAATTTGATGGACAAAGGAGTAATTGAGGACACTGTTACTTCACTGTTCAGAGAAACCTGTCTGATTTAATGATTTAAGCATAATCTGACTACTTAAACAGTAACATACAAATACCAATATTTTAATAAACCCAGGTCCAGAAAGCACTGTAAACCACTTGTTGCAACCATTCACAGTACTGCTGGCAGCAAGGCAGCCCAACACAGGCTTCCATTGCTATACTAGCACTCCTAACCCTACGCCAGAAGGGATAACCAGCAATGCTGAAACCCAGGTTGCCACAATTTTGCCTTAGCAGTATTAATGTAACTCTGGTTACTTCTGCTAAAATAATGCTCCTCACTTAAAGCTAAACAGCCTTCAAAAGTATGCTCTTGCTTTGCACATGGAAACAAAGAGCTCTCTTTTGGCTTTATCAGTTGGCCTAAATATTTGGGATTTCAACAGCATGGGGAGTGGGAAAATGATATTTACACTACCCACCTTTAAGCACTTAACATACTTCCTTCCCCCTCCTTGTCTCCAGTGTCTGCCTGGTTTACATTTGCCGCAGCTATAGCACCTCTCACTCCTCTGGGAACAAAACACCAGAAACAGCACATCACCTCTAGCTTTCTGATAAGTGGCAAGGAAACAGGATATAAATTCACATGACAAGTACTCGGCTAATCATTTTTCATAAGTGATAGTGCTATTATATTAGATACTAAACAGGGAAAATATGTGTACAAACAGAGCCATCAATCTACTTCAAGTCATTCACAGAGAAATACTTTAAGGATTAGGTTCTCATTTACTTAATTGATTTTTATTCTCCACATGTTTGTGCAAGATTATGACGTAAGAAGTCAAAATCAACAGTTCTGGTGAAAGAACTAAAGAGAGATGTCAGAGAATACCACTATGCAAAGAATTTATGTACAGAAAGATCTCAGTGTCATCAAAACTATCATCGAGATGAGAAATGTTAATATCAAACCAGGAGGCTGCCTTTGGAATGGACAATGTTGCATTAGTAACAATGAAGACACCAGAGTTTACAAATGTATTGCTTTCTCTAAATTTTATACACCTATAATTCCAATTCTCATAGACTACACATACCTGAAGCTTACTCAACTTGTTCCAAGAACTCTAGGTCTATATGGAAGTTGCTCTCCAGAACAATTCTTCACCTGGGCAGACAGGTAATTTAAACTGAACAAGCATCTGCCTGGTATTTTGTAAACAGAGAGGTTTTAACAGTACGTATGACGGAAATGCAAAGATTTTGCTTTTCTATGGGCATTTTAGAATGGGATATGATGATTCTAAAGTTTTATTCTATACTGTATCATACTATCATACATGGAATAATTAACTCCACCTATTTGGGAATGAGAAAAGGTGGAAATATGAATCTTTAATTCTTGATTGGTGAAAACATGCTGTAAATTCCACGCAGCCCCATACTGTGTTCCATCAGCAGAATTCACACACTGGCCTTACAATTTACCCTTTTCTTATACACGCAGTAAGTTTAATACAATCAGATCTTACGACATGTCACTGTATATTTCACTATAGCTACTTCTCCCCAGTGAAGTCTCTAGTCATGAAAGAGAGAAACTGAAGGGCAATTAAAACTCCCACTTAGTCGGTGCATTCGAAAATAACTGTTACATCTGTTGTCATTCTCTTTATGTTTCTGTGTATCTGTCTAGAATTGGTGTGTTAAAGATGTAACTTTAATACTGATATTCTAGAGAGTTAAAGAGGTTTAATCCAAAATTCCTTATTTCACTTGGACAATACAATTGGTCCTATTACACTCATTTACTTGTTTACATACAATTTGTTTTCATTGTGATAATTTCCACAGTGCATGGTAGTACAAAGCCTTAATTTGCAACACTTTGTGCCATTATTATCAGACTAGGAGTTGTGACTGCTGAGCCTAAAGCACAGCTAAAACTCAAAACACCAGCATAACTGCTGTGTGAAATTAGAAGTATGAACACTAATGAAAAGAAAGGATTGGTTTAGACTTTCTGGAATCACCATACTAATTTAATTCCAGGTATGGTTTATTTAGTCTTCAACGCTGGCATTATTAAAAATGAGATTTATAAAGCAACCTTTTAATTGGACACAAATCTCTTGCTATAGATGTTGCTTGAATGACAGGGACATGGTTTACTGATGGACTTGGCAGTGCTGGGTTAATGATTCTATGATCTATGATCCTCTTTCTAGCATTTGGATAACTCAAATGCCATGTGGAATAAGTTGTGTATCTCTTGTGTAGTTCCATAGCGATGCTGAGTGCTTAGATGGTCTTCTGTAAGATTTAACCTGTGACAGGCTCTGGGAAGCAGAATTTACCTAGATACCCTGTCCTAAAATTACTTGGAGGGTATTGTTTCCCATTTGTTTACCTTCTTCGCCACTGACATAATTTGTGTCTAAATTATTGGGTCCTGCATTGATATAAAACATGCATTAGAACATGTATGTTTTTTCACGCTTGGCAGACCTACAGGAAAACAGCAGAAAAACAGTGGAAGAGGGGATTAAAACAGAGGAGGCAGATTAGATTGTTCACAGGAGTAATCTGTCGCAGCACCAGATACCAGATTCAACCAGACAAGTAAAATGGATGTAGTCACTGTACCATTAAAGCCAAAAGTCTGGTTAGAGGGAATGGCATGAATAGTGTGAGTCAGTGTCTGCCCCAATTACTGCCCGTCTCATGCTTGCACCAGTGCAGCAAAGCATGCCAATAGGGATCCTAAGGAAACATAGTTTAGAAGAACAGAATTTGTGCTGAAAATACTCTTTGTAATTGCACATTCTCATTGCACATTTCAGAATGGTTGATTAAAAAAATTATGAATGGCTTTTACTGCCAGCTGTCTTTGCAGAGAAGCAGAGAGATCAGTTGGGGAAGTCAGAACCCCTCCAACATGTACGTTTCTTATGGATGATTGAGGAATAGCCACAGTGGTGATCTCTCTTTTCTGGAGATGAATTAATGTAATCTTTTGTACACCAATGACATGTTTCTTTGGGAAGACAATAAAATATATTAGAACTTCATCATTAGTAAATTTTATGATTAATAAATTGTATCAAGTGAAGCAAGAAGCACTTTGTTGGACCTTTTATGATTTTGGTTACTCTTAATAGCAACTTTTCTTAAAATTTATCTGTTTTATTAAGCTTGTGCTACAGAAAGTAGAAAACATGTTTAATAGATGAAGGGTCACTAGTTGAATGAGACTCACAAGAATTTACCAGTAAAATAAAATTAAAACTTTAGATGTTATAATATAAATCCAGCACAGAATCAAAGTAAAGGCTAGTTTCTTTTTTTTTTTTTTTTTTTGATCCTACTTCCATATTAGGAATCATTCATAAAGCAAAGTTAAACAGAAATGCACAGCTCTTCCTTTAGAAGTTTAAATCCATTATGAAGGGAGGAAAGTAAAAGCTCTGCCTGATCCTCTTCTCTGCATGCCTCCTAGTTTTGCCAAGCAAGTGCACAGTAACTGTTGACTCCAAACAGGCAAAAGTAGGAAGTCCAATTAGTCTGCAAAGAGATGGCCATTCCTTTGTATCTAACTGACACTGGATATACTTCATTCAACACATTAATACACTCCCATTTTTAAAAAAAGGGTGCTTTGTAAAACTCTGGTACGCTTACATCCTGTTTCTGTCATAATGCATCACACTGTGGTCAGAACTACTGCTATTGGATACCAACCAGAGCAGCTTCCAAGATAAAATACATACTTAAATCTTATTTTGTTTTCAAAATAGCACTCCTGTTTCAAAGCAATTAGTCTAAACTAAAGACAAACAAACAAACAAAACAAAAATCCCCAAACAAGAAAAGCAGCACACCTGTTGAATAGATAAATCCTCCCTATAGAAAACAGGCAGCAGTTACATAAGATAACTACAGCTAGACTTATGTAAAGCTCAGGGATGCTATTTGACACAATGGCCTGCTTTGAACTCTCCTTTGGTTCACATACCCTCAGTATTTGTCATCCAAGAGTCTTCCAAAAGACAAAGCAAAACCCAATCAAAATGGAGTCTGCATTACAAAATACCGATCCATGGCCTTTTCCCCTAAACTAGTGTTGGTTCACTGGATTGTCATTTTGACAAATCTAGTCAAGTTTCACATCCAAAACTGTAATTAGAGAAAATAAACAAAGATTCTGTTGAGAAATAATACATTTAAAATTATAGTGGAAGGAACTACTGAAAAAACAGTACTGGCCGATGTGGAATAAGGCTACTTAAAAAAACCCAAACAACAAACAAAAAACCCCCACATATGAAGTGATGCAATTTTCTCCTTGCAGTTTACAAATTGCCTGTTTTGTATAAGATGCTCAAGAAAAATACTGTAAAGAGAAAAAAAAAATCACCTTTGGTTAGTTTGCTGACTTTTAGGAGTTGGCAAGATACAGAAATAAGTGAATCCCTCCATCAAGAGCTAGGCTGCTTTGAGCAAGAATGCAGATCTGGAACAAAAAGTGAGAAGTTGGGGAAACCTGTATCCCAGGAAAAAGAAAAAAGGAAATTCTATAGCATGCCAACAATATCATGGCACAGGTAGAACACTCCGCCCTCCAGAAGTGCCCAGATGGGGGTATGCCAGCTGGTAGTTACAACTTCCACTCCCAAGCAAATCTCAGAAGTAGCAAATACAGGTACAGGTACACGTGACAGAAAACCCCCCCTTCATTATATATATATAGTTCTTTTTACACCATGTGCTCCACAGATACTAGACCCTCGTATTGTAAAGGAAATGGACAAAATCATGACAATAATTGATGACATTTAGTCATCAATTTGAACTTGTGTTAAAAATTTTTAGGAGCAGTTTAGTAGCTAAAATCTTCACAACAAATTAAGTCTTCAAGCTCTGAACTGATTTTTAAGAGTATTTTTTGTTTTAATTATCTTTGCTTCCACTTAAGGCAATCGGGATATAAGTTTATACCCACTGCCCATCCTTTTCCCCACTTCTCCTTTACATGCTCTGCAATCACATGTCAGCAAAGAATATCTGTCCCTTCTCCATGAACCTACAGTTCCACTGAATGATGACATTCAGTGGAAAGTGTGGCATTTAAAAAAATATCAGATAGAAATGCATGTGCTGTGTTTAAATGTTTATGAGGCAAAATACAAATTTGCAAACACTTCCCCAACTTTTTAATTTGCCTCTACCTAGCCTAAAATACAATACAAAGTACAAGAGTAGTTAGTTGAGCACTTTAACTTAGTAAAAACTCTGAATAAAAAGGTCTGTGCAAATCTCTCATTCTGGACAATCAAATGAATCAATGTGTACTCCATTAAGAAAAATACTTGAAGGATGAGTGAATTTTGTTGGGGTAGTTTCCTCTCCCACTTCTAGCCTCTCTTACATTTTACTACTGAGAGACTTCAAATATATAAAATCTTGGTTTCAATTATATCTTGCCAGAAACAAATATTAGTTACATTAGAAACTGTAGTTTCTTTTATACTAACAAGAATGATGCCCACATAGAATAAAGACAGAACCTCACAGTATTGAAATAAGCACACTTCTCCCCAAACACTCATAGCAATAAAGACGTAGGCAGTTAAATTTTGAACATTTGTTTTATTTTAGAATCTGGGTTCATTTTTCCTTTCTTCCATCCACCTCTCTGTGGAAATTTTTGTGCAAAATGTGCTTTCCAAATAAAGTCCTTTTACTGGGCACTGCCCAGAGCTTAGCTGGAAAAAAGGGTAATATGAATAGCCACCCTAAATTTTCTATTATTTTCTATTTTTCATGTACATAACTTCATAATTTACATTGCATTTTTCATGAACAATATATGCTACGATCATTTTAG
Source organism: Lepidothrix coronata (assembly GCF_001604755.1). Taxonomy (NCBI): domain Eukaryota; kingdom Metazoa; phylum Chordata; class Aves; order Passeriformes; family Pipridae; genus Lepidothrix; species Lepidothrix coronata. Next base: position 1,768,370 of record NW_016690303.1, on the reverse strand, counting down.
TGATGTAAAAGTGTCTTAAAAAATTTATGAGAGATTAGTTACCTATAACTAATTCCCTCTACGATTTATTACTTATAGATACCACAGTGTTAACTAATGAATTTCTCCTTTCAACCATTTCCTCCACTCCTTTTCAGTGGTACATTTCCAGCAGCATCTGCCCCATTGTCATCCATGGTTCTCTCTCTTCCCCTATCACCTCATCACAGTCTACTGAGAGGACCTCTGCAATAAAACTGCAAATTGCTTATAGACAAAGCCAAGAAGACAACCGAGATGAACTTCTATGAACAGAAATTCTGACTCTATCAGAAAGTCTAACGAGGGAATGGGAGTCTCATAGGACGAGTTCTAGAAGAGAAAAAAAAGAGCAAGAGTTCAAATGTAGCAAAGAAAAACTATTTCATAATTTTAAGCATGTCTGAGGTTACCAGCTGTCAAACACTGGAGATAAATGGCATCTAAAATGGCATTAGGTCCCAGTTGTAACACACAGAGAATTAATAATTTTAATTGCATTCCACAAAAAGTTCAGATTTACTATTTTTTAGAGTGAAGGGCGGTCCCCTAGTGACACAAAGTACGAAGTAGTTATCGTTATCAAAATGACCAGCTCGCTATACAGATGCTAAACATTTCTCACTGCAGGATAAATTTTCTTCAGGAATCAAGACACACACAACAGATATTAATCCATGTGCTCTGGTATCCTCCTGGGAGGCCCAAGGACTCGCACGACAACACTTTTGTGCCAAATCCCAGAAGAAATTATTTAGCGAGTCTTCAAATGTTATGAAGTGCTTGACAGTCCTACTATAAACAAAGCCACTCAGTTCTGGTTTCTTTACTGTTTTTAAAGGCTGCAGTACACATGGTGGCTACTGTGTTCGGTCACATGAACAAAACAACCCTCTTCTGCAGTCTTTTGTACTTTTTGCCAAAGTTCCTAGACAGTTGAGTATAATGGCAGGTATGTTGAACTTAGCCACTCAGTGAGTGCCAGTCAGCAAGACCTTTGTTTTGGAGTGATGATGGAGGAACCTACCAAGGTATAGACTGATTCAACGTACTATCTTTGCAAAGTACTTCTGCCAGTTGCTTGCCAAAATCTCAAGAAACTACTTTAAATCTAAGTCTTAATAGACAAAGAGTTTCAGAAAAATGGCTGAAAAAATATGCCAGTATAAAGATTCTGAGATTAGAACCTCCAGTCTGGAGAACTATTAGCATACCAACACCTGGATCCATTAATGCCATTACCATTGTTCCAGCTGTATTTTACTCGACAAGCAAAGCTTTCTACCTGAACACAGCAAACACTTATGTATATGAGTACTCTTACTGTTGCAATAGGACCATTCACATGAGTGAAGTTACTCAGGCAAATAAGTGTAAGATAAAGGCCAGATGTGTGTGGTTTCTATTATCAAATGGCTGCTGAGCTTAAGTGCAGCAGTTATGAGTACCTGCATGCCTGTTTTACAAATACAGATTTAGTATCTACACTGAATAAAGTATTTTTCCCAAGACTGTGCTGATACACTTGATTAACTTCAGCACAGAAGAAATATTTGCTGTTTTTTTACAACAGCTTACAGAGATTTCAGTATGGGTTTGTTCCTGCAAAGCTGTATCCACACCAAGAGATACGGCCTCTATTTTGAACAGTGCCATATCTTGATGCTCTACATCTCAACCTCTGAAAAGCTCTTCATATTGCAAATTTAAAAGGTGTCTGCATTGAGAAACATGCAGACTGTGGATATTCTTTCACAATCACAAGCAAACATATATTAGGTATTGAATTAATACAATTTAGAAATATCTCTTCATTCTGCCCCACACTATTATCCACAAAATGCTTACAATGCTCCATAACAAACATTAGGTTTAATAAAGATGAAATTATGTATCACTGGAAAACATTGGGAGAAATCATAGAATTTTCCCCAGTTCCCTGCAGGTCTTGCAATAATTCCCAACTTCATCTCATCCACAAATCACATGTGACTTAGATGGTGACCTCAATCTACGTCACTGATACATGAAACAAGATGTGTCCTTAGGTTGATCTCTCTTCGTTTCCATCCTGAAAATAATTTATAATTTACTGCAATCTCTTTTTCCACCAGCTTAAATCCATCTTTCAATTCTCATGTTAATCTATTTCAACCTAAGTATTTTTAGAGCTTTATGTCAAGCATTATTTCAATTTGAGTAAACTAAATTAATTACATTAATTTTCTAAAAAGTGACTATTCCAAACCACCCAGGATGAGGTGCAGAACTAAAGGGCAAGAAAAAACATACTATATGCTATCATACCCATGTTTGAACTTCCAAGACTTCTGTTCACAATCTGAAGTAAACTTTTTCTTGTGGTTAAACTAACAGGTCTGAAGTTGATCACAGCTTTCTTTTTTTAAAAAATACATTGCTTTATTCCATTTAAAGTTCTTATTATTGTACTAATACTTATGTCAGTATTGTAGAATGGGGGTTATGTTGGATTTCTGATGAATCCAACATTTTAAGATTTGCACTAGATACTACTACTCTATATAAATTTCTGCCTATCACTTACAACTACATTATTTCCATATCTCAGATCTCCTCATGCCTTCCCATTGCCTCCCAAATTATATTATCAAATTTTTTTTCCGTTTTTTCCATTCTCATTATACATCTTCTCACTACATGTTAATACCTACTCTGCCTCTCCTCAAAACTCTGTTTATTTTGGGAACTTGTTATAATAATCAGCCCTTCTCTGGTTGTTACTTGTCAGAATTACAAAAATTCTGACTATATTAAGAAGTGTTAAATCTAAAGAAGCCCATTTAAAGATGGGTTAACTGAGACAAACAAAAGTTGACAACTGCACCAACTGCTTAGCTGGAGGTCTCCAAACTCCCAGAGATTAGTTTGTTGGGCTCTGACTTGGAATACAGCCCTGAGTAGTTAATTTCCATACACCCTTCTTAGGATATTGTAGTCATACTGCTGTCAAAGAGCCCCTGAAGCTCAGAAGGAAAGTACAATCGGATAATCTTCGCAAATTACCTGAGAATGTCTAAACATGTGCACTATCACTCATACTTAGCATTGTATTCAAATAAAGCAACCTCCCCTCTAGCTATGGGAGCACCACAGATTAAATACAGACACTGAAAATGGGGAGGCAAATCACAACAGGAAGGAAAGCACAAAATCAGCAGACAGTATTTCAAGGCAAGCAGGGATGTCTGTAGTTCTCTGCAGATACCATGCAGTTACTTACCCAAGCTCCCAAGTTTTCTAAAAGGGCCACATCAAGTCAGTTTTAATTATTTGATAAATATGTACTTATAATAATAAGCACAGATTCCAAGGATGAGAGGATCTGCTCCTCTCCAATTTCAGAATGCTGTCAACTTGTATTTTTTTTGCTTCCCTTTTAGAGCTAGACTTAGTCTCTACTATAATTTCATCAACTCGGAAAACTTTCTTTGGTGCTACAACTCACATTTTTCCCAGTCTGCATAAAAAAAAAAAGTATATTTCTTTTCTTGTCATTCTCGTGCTCCTCTCCATCTCTCCTATCTTCCTGTAATCTTCAGGCATTTTTTTGCATCTCTTTCAAGGTTCTAAAGAAATCAGACAACAACTCTAACCTCATTCCAATCACTGTCCTGCTCCATTCCCATGTGGGATTTTAAGTATTTCTTCTATTTTCTTCTGCAATCATTTCTGCACCCCTTCTCATTCTGTGGAGAATATGATTTCTTTTTCTCTCCTCTCTTTCAAGTTGGTTTTCAATACTCTTATTTACAGGTTTTCTATTCTGAGATCATTTAGGGCATTACAACATTTATGATCAGAGTGCTCCAATACTCTTGTAAGCCAAAGAAAGCTCTGCTGGCAGCATTGATACCCTTTTCTCACTGACAGTGAAATATCTAATGCAAATTCATATTTTCTCTTCTCTTGTTACTGCAGCTGTGCACTCAAAGGTGGTGATGCAGTAGGAAAAAAGCATTGCTACTTTTCCCAACAAACTTGGTTAAAATTGCAACATTTAAAAAGAGGTACTCTGAGGTGATTGTGAACAGTTGCTGTCAGTATCAGGTTGCACTGGTGGTTTAGAAACTTGGCATCAAAAACCAGGTTTTCCTAATCCAGATATCCCGGCTCAGGCTCCAATTCCATAAACTGCACAACAAAGGACATTTTAAAAGAAAGCAAGAATTATACTTTATAAGCATGGGCACTTTCCAATCTCAATCCAAACATTACCACAAAGCCTTTACAATAACAGAAACCATATTTGTTCTTTAGTAAATCTAACTTCCTCTAAATTTGTGTTCTCATTCCTTTTGTACCTAGCTCCTGTTTTACTGTTGACATGAAAAAGGAGAAAATCAAACACGATTCATTTGGAATACCACACAATTAAATGCTACCTTTTGGTCCAATGCTAGTACATTTTGCATTAAGAACAACATTTGTCAGCAGTATCTATATATTTGTACCTGATATTTTCTGAATACTTGTAAACAAGGTAGTAATTATGATTTTTGGAAGGCATTCCTATAGCTCACCATTGAATTTACATGCATTATATTATAAATGCACAGACATGCATCTGCACACTCACCACCTCCCAAATTCTACCTCAGTAAGTTTCTCTGTTGTTAATGTTTCATAGGTCAATATTATATAGTCTCAAAAACTACAATTACAACCACATGCTGGAATGTGATCATACTTAAGTCTGTGCTTCTGAAACTTCACTTACAAAGGACATAATTAAAAATTCCACCTAAAATTACTTCAACAATTTGAGAACACTGCCTCCAGTACTAGTAAATCCAATTCATGCATATTTGAAAAAATCTCCACTATTTCATAAAGGATCACCTGCTCCACAAGACACTTAACAGACTTTTTCAGGAATCCTGAAGTGTAATATGGAACTTTTCCTGGAGAGAAGTACAAAGAACTGCAAAAACATAAAGTAATACAAAAGGCCTTTTAAGTAACAAACATTGAACAGATTTACTAAAATTCTAGCTTACATGATCAGCAAAACTGAACATGGAATATCTGACAGAAAATGCCTCTTTCTCCTTTTCTAAGTAAGACTGAGAAGATTAAGAACTCATAATTCAAAAGAGAATGTCCAACAAGCATGTAGGTGGCAATCACATTGAATAAGGGAGCTGTTGACTGCAGTATGGAACAAAATCAGCACTCTCCTTCTCTCCTTTATTTAACACTGTACTTGTATGTTATGGGAATCAGTTGAGAGAAGCTATGGGTTGATACTTTATCACTCAGAGCAACTGTAAACTGAATCAGTCAACACTTAAAAGCTCACACTATATTTTACAATTTTAAATTCCAGTGCCTAGGACAAATTCCAATTTGGAATAACTACAGCCTAACATTTTCAAATGTGTACACTTTTCGAACAGTTCTACAACACTGGTTTGTACTTTTGGGCTCTCTGCTGTATTTAACACTGTCCCAGAGGCTACACTTAATGGAATGGAAATGTTTTGCTATAATTTACTTTTGGCATCAGTTTGGATGATAAATATTCAGTCTGTTACATCAAACATTAGCAGCTTAAAGATGGAATTTCAAACATGGTTTCATGTACTTTTATAAAACTTAACTGAAAAATAAGTGATCAGAGCAAAAGTATTTTATGCAAAATAAAACTCAATATGCTAAGTCAAGCATCGTTGTCTGAAGGTTGGTATTCAGATATGTTAAAATTTTACATGATATTTTATACAGTATATCTTCTAAACATTAATTTATTTTCAGAAAGAATGACCCGATAGCTTCTTTAAGAAATTCTAAAATTTTTGTACTAGCATTTTCATCTCCATTCCCCTCAGGAACACTTACTTTACTTCTTTCGAAGCCAAAGAATGTTGATAGATTTGTAAATGATCATTCAAGAAAATTGCTTATGACTTTTACATTGCTTATTGCTTTTTTACTGATGATTTCCTAATTTCCTAGAGGAATCAAGAGGTTCAGTATAATCATAGCCAACAGACAATACTTTACACGCTTTAAGAAATACTTAAATTTTCATTTTCAATCTTCTTAGTTACGTACTTCCATTTCACATCATTGAATCACAAAAAAAAAATCAATTTTAATTTAAAAGTCTCAAATTAAATCATAGCTTGCTTATTTTTGCATGTAATAAGAAAATCTTTGGGACTTTTGTATTATTTTATAAATAGAAACAGGAAAACTGAATTTCCTCCTACAAATGCTGGGGACTGATACTACTATTAGAAAATAGTAGTATGATCCTCAAGTGGAAGCAACTTCTGATTTTTTTCATAGCAATGCTGAATGGATTTCATAGCAATGCTACAGTGTAAAAGAATAACTATATCCATAGAATAATTTGCAGTAATTCAGTTTACTACTGACATGAGGGATCTATCTTGCATGAAGCACTGTACAAAACACAGAGTTATTGCTCAGATCTGCAGAATTACTGTCAAAAAAGTTTCAGATGGTTTTATTCTAAGTTTCCCAAAACAATTAAAATCTAACCCAGCGTGCTGTTCAGATTAGCATGCTATACCAGATCAAAAAGCAGCACAAAAAATACCATGTTTTATCTGTTAAATCTCAGTCAACTGAAGTGCTTAAGCGTACAAGTTTCATATTACCCCTTTCAAATCTGCTGAGAAAGATTCTGCACTCTTAAAAGGATACAACCAACTAAACTTTAATGTTTGATTTTCTTTTCCTCATCTTTTTGCTTTGAATAAGACTTATTTTAGTCACTGCAAAGCAGTACAGCTATAAAAATGTAAATTTGATCCAGTAGCTTGGAAAGAAAGAGATAAAATGTCATTTAAATTATAACATAAATCAGACATGCTTTATGTTGTACTCAATTATTATGTCATGCCAGTTAAAAGACTACTTATTCTTTCTTTTAAACAGCATGGAGTGATTTTTAACAATTAAGAGCTCTATAATTGCAAGTGCAGATTTCATAAAGACTCAAAATCCAGTTTCCAAGATATTTTAATTAAATCCCAAATCCAAAAAGTCTCCACAACAAAGCAGACAGGAAAAATATTAGTTGAAAAAACGCAACTCTATGACACTAACACCAGAGACAAACCTATACTGCTTTATTGGTTGAAGAACAAGCTTTTTTTTCAGTCTCTTAAAAAGATGGAACAGTTATAAAGTAAATCTTCCTAAAAGTTCATGTTTAGAATCTCTGCCTCCAGTTTCAGGATCATTGCTGATAATTATTAGTACTTTCCCTTAATTTCCCTTACATATACAAAATTGTAAAGTGTTCACACAGAAGGAGCAAGAACCAATAATGAAGAATACATGTTGCAATCCATGCAGCTATAGGGGATTAGGCTGGAACACCATCAAAATTATTCTCTCTGAAGTAACAAGAGATATTTTCTCCAGTACATTTTAAAATGAGATGAAAAGGTCCTCAAGTCTCCCTCAACCTTGACTTATGTCTCAGGTAATACGAATACCAAAACAATTCATTTACAGAATAAAGTTCTTCCTACTGTGGATCTGTCAGCCTTCTCACATTCTCTCATTTTAGGAGGAAAGCACTAATCTTAGTTACCATTTTAAAGCTATTATACTTATTAAATAATTGTTTGGAATAATAAAATAAGAGTAAGAATTTTAACAGAACATCCTAATTCTCAAGTCTTTTACAGTCAGCATTTTCCCATTCTGATAATCTAAATACTGCAAGTATTCTAACGTTTGCATGGCATTCGTAGTACTTTCTTCAGTATTTTGCTTACAACAAGCCACTGCATTCATGTTTCTAGCTCCACTGTCTGTAAGATGAAAACAGAGATTCCTACTGTACCATTAATTGCTAATCTGACAATGAAAAGGGGTTTCATTGTCCTGGGTGATGGAATTGAGAATTTCTGAGTAACTCCCCTACCCTAACAGGTACAGTAATAAGATGTTAGTTTTTTAGGCAAAAGACGAATCTGTTGAATAAAGGCTTCATTCTCTGCCTGTAATTAGTAACTTGAGGGCCTTCTGTAGATTCTGCACAGCAGTGCTCACATCTTCATATTGCAAAGCACTGCCAGCATATTTGCAATACTTTTGAGCTCTGGCAAAGTCCTCTGGAGTCAAGCGGACTTCTCCTGCAAAAACATAAGTATCACAAAGTTACTATAAAGGAAATCTGAATTAGGCTTCCTTTCTTATGATTTTTATGTTAGACTTATACTTGTGATAATTATTATGAAAACCAGGCTAATATTTGTGGTAGTACTACAAAGCCCAAGCTATGGAATTTCTTTTGTTCTCTTTTCTTTCCATTTATATAATGCTGAACTTCTTTACTTCTGGCATTTGAAAAATACGAGCACCTTTCTAAACACTGGTATTTGTATGACCTAGTGTCTTTCAAAAGTCAAGACCTTTGAGAAAGATGTGCTCTTCATCTAAGGCAGCAGAGGAGAGCTTTTAAACAACTTGTAAGAAACAAGGACAGTGCTCTTTGTGTTTACAGTATAATTACTCTGCTCTCTTCTTCAGGAATAATACATTTGAGTTAGAAACTGTTCCTTCTTAACTGGATAACTTTTCAAAATGTAGAATTCCTCACCAGGATGTTTTCACACATTTTATATTTCTGTTTTTCCAAATAATTCTTATGTTTCCAATTTTATGTAAGATGACTGGAAACAAGATTGATGTAATTAAATGTGCCCATTTTTGTAATACTGGAGAACACTAGCAAAAAATATTCTCATAATATAGTATAAACCATCTGTTACTTATTAATCAGAATATTTTCTTAACATAAGTTAAAATATTGGGAATTCTGCAATGCTGAAACACATGCATTCAGTCTTCAAGAAAGCGTAGTAGGGACTTATGCCCTAACTGGTAGAAGATTTTATATATGAATAGCATCAGTGATGTGTGCATAAAATAAAGCACAGTTATGTTACTGTACCTCCTTCCACCCATAAATTCACTAGGAGTTTTAAGGCTAATCCCATGCCACTCCAATAACCAATGGACAAATTATAAAACCTTTACTAAGGTTCTTTCAGAACAATTTAACTTGTAAATGATGGATTTTTATGGACACGGATAAATAATTATATGAAACACTAAAGATTATGTCTATATTTAATAATTTCCAACACAGCATTTTATTAGCAGTGAACAGATTACACAGATTAAAAGAAAACGCATTTTTAAATGCACCATAGATTTTACATAAAAATTGATTAAACAAAGATTTAGCTCTCTGAGTACAACATTTTAAGCAATGACATGAATATAGTTAAACCCATTTTTATGGCACAACTTCAGTTAGCTGGATCCTTTCTTTCAAAAGAGAACTGTTGTTAGCAATAGTGTGAGAACGTTTACTAAAGAATCTCAGTTCTTATCAAAAAGTGTCTATTGTATTTGCTTTTCCTTCCCCCAATCTTATTATTTAAGAACAGCTTTTGAACAAATAAAATGAAAAACCTGGGAATATTAAAAACTAGACTGGTCTGCTGGTTTTCAAAACAACCCTACTCCAATAAAAAGCAGAAAGGTAAGTGCTCTTAAGCTTAATTTATCAATTTTTAAAACATACTCTAAAACTCTACTTATCTTCCCTTCAATAAATAAATATAAGCATTGAGGGACATAAAAACTTGGTGGGCTCATTATAATTGCAATGTATATTAGTTTACTGCTGAATAAATGAAGCCACATTCATCTCTTAAAATACGTACACATGTGAGTAAATACATGTGAGGGAGTGCATAAACACAGGCACACACTTCGGTTATTTTGTAGCATACATAAAGTTACAGAGTAGAAGCAGCTGGGGTCAATATGCGACCACATTACAGAACATCTTTAAGGAATTATAAAAGACCAGTTCCCCTCAAAGTGGCTTTATGCTATGATGCCAAAAGAAACTACAAAATCATTCTTTAAAAACTGGCCAAGGCATCAGTCCAGTATTCAACTAATTTATTGGAAGCAAGCCTAAATTCACCCGTCTAATCTTATTTTTACAGTATGAACTCTATTAATGTTTTGCTGGCATAAAGCCTTATTTATTATGAAATCTACTTCAGATGCTATTATGACATAACTTGAGGGAAAAAAGTTAACAGTTTTAAATTTATAAACCCAAGTTTACACAGTAAGGGTGTTGATCTTTTGATGTACTCAGTAGCCTGAGCTCCTATTGAAATCAGCACCTCACAATGGACAAACAAAATAGAAATAAACTAGTTCTGTGTTCTTTAGTTTTCAAAATAATGTGAAACTTAATTGTAATGACTGCCTTACATCAAAGGTATAAACACAGAAGTGAGTTACCAACTTTAATCTACATATTCTAAGGATTAAGTAGTTTCGCAGGAAAGGACCTGGGGGTCCTGGCGGACACCAATTTGTCCAAGAGTCAACAATCTGCCCTTGCAGTGAAGAGAGACAACAGCATCCTGTGCTGGATTACGAAGAGCATTGCCAGCAGGTTGAGGGAGGTGATCCTGTCCCTTGCAGCCCTAGTGAGGCTGCATCTGGAGTGCTGTGTCCAGTTCTGGGCTCCTCAGTGCAAGAAAGAGTGACTGACATCCTGGTGATAAGTCCAGTGAAGGGCCACAAAGATGATTAAGGGAACGAAGCACCTATCATATGAGAAGTGGCTGAGAGAGCTGGGACCATTCAGCCTAGAGAAGAGAGGGCTCAGGGGAATCTTATTAATGTATATAAATACCTGAAGGGGGAGCATACAGAGGCCAGAGCCAGGCTCTTTTCAGTGGTGCCTAGTGACAAGACCAGAGGTGATGGCCATAAACTGAAACACAGGAGGGTTGTGTCTGAACATCAGGAAACAGTTTTTCTTGTGAGGGTAACCAAGCTCTGGGACAGGTTGCTCATAGGGGCTGCGAAGTGTCTGTCCTTGGAGAAATTCAAAAGCTGCCTTTTGTATTAAGTGACATTTTTTCTCAAACTTCCTCCTTCAGTGCAGCAAATTGTACTACAGAAAGAGTGCATGGGCAGGGGGAGACACAAAGGACATGGTCCTGAGTGACTGGTTTTACAGGACCCTTCCTTGAGCAGAGGGGTTGAACCACACCACCTTCTGAAGTCCCTTCCAACCTAAAGTATCCTATGATTCTGAGCTCTAAAACAACACCAAGATGGGAAAAGTTTACTGTATTTATCCTGAAACAAACCTGCTTCTGTGTCTGCAATTATTAGCACAGTAGTTATATTACTGAAACATGAAAGGCATATGGAATCCAAAGCATGATTCTTTTTGTTTAAGAAGAACACAAAGTGAAAATTATTTGACTAAAACTGCTGAAAATTGTGTTGGGAAAAAAGCAGTTTTAGAATGAAAGTAGTGTGTATTTTACATGGTATATCTGCTTCTCCCTAGTGTCCTCTTCTACCCATCAGAAGTTTTTCCTTTTTATGATGCCCAAATATAAGGCAGTTGATTTAAGAATATTTCAATCACACAAACTGGTGCATAAAACCAGTGATGGCAAAGGTAAAAAATGGTTTTTGAAACAAGATGCTCTTTTTCCCCATTAAAGCACTTGAAATATTTGAAAGGATTTCTTTTTAAGATCATAAAAGCACATTCAATGTCAAATTATTATTTCTACATTATTATACACACAACTAGAATGGACAAATGCTTTCTCTATACTATGCCACTTGTGGAAGGGAGCATATGGCAATGTAAGAAGACCTTATAAAAACTGTGTAGCACAACTATGAATGCATGTAGTGTTAGCAGAATCTAGGGGTAATAAATTTTTTAAGAAAACTACACCAGACAAGTGCACACACACACATGCACAAAGCTGCTGTGTAGCTCTACACTCTGTAGTAAAATACATTAACCAGTAATTAAATGCAAAAGTTTTGACACTTCAGAAGTCATGTTAATCTCTGAAACCTGCTCCCACAGGACAGGACAACTATTCAAAGACTCATGCTGACTCAAAATCAAAGAATACTGTTCCTTTAACTTAATTTTCTTTTGATAAAATATTCAACTCCTCTCCACCAAAAGTTTTTCTCCCATCGTAGTATTAATCAAATTGCTTCTCCCATGTTATGGGAAGGAAAGAAAATATATAATTTATTCTAAAGATATACATTTGATCTTACTACCAGAAGGAGTCTTGCAGGAATATGTGGAATATCCTGTTTGGCTATGTCTATACTAGCACATTCAACAGTGCCAAAGAACGCGTCTCAGCACTCAAACTTGACTGTCTACAGTGTCAACCTGCTGGAACACGCTCCAGTATGGTTTTGGCCCAAGCAAACTAGCACTTTCCCAAACAATTCCTGGACATGACTTGTGGTCAGAGCAGGCTACAGACCGTTCAATACAAGCAGTCTTCACAAGCTACCTTGTTTAGAAGGTTTAAAAGTTTAATAGTATGGATGTGAGTGGTTCTGTGCCAGCAGTTCTCCATGCCAAATATTTATAGGCGCGTATAATTTGTTAGTATAGACAGAGACACTGTGTCTAATCATGAAGCAAGTGTACTTTGCACTGTGCTCGCTCTATGGATCTATTGGAGGGCAACATTGACTCCTTCCCATGCAAAGGAAACTTCAGTTCCATGGGAATGGTACCTACCTCAATATGGAGCAAGGATCTAGCCCAAATATATATATTGCAACTAGGAGTTGGGGGGGGCTCCTGAGTCCCAGAGTTTAGTACATCCCTTGAGATACAGGCATTTCTCAATCTACTTATGGGTCAGAGAACAAGGCTACTGTGTAACAGAGTACTGTTGACATCAAGGGGACTCCTCAGCAGCATGAGAAGAATGGTATCTGCCGTTACTCTTACATGTACAGCTGAGGGGAGGATGCTTTGGGTAATGACCAGGCACGCACAATAGGACAGAGATAGGCAGAGACAAACGCTTTCCATTGCTCTCAAGCTTTTTAATTCTACACATACAAACAAAACTGTCACTGCATCTCTGCTGACTGACACATGCCCTATGCCCTCTTGAACTCCTACATAACTGAAAACGTATTTTCTAAGCTTTTAGAACTGAGGATCTGTCTGACCTGTATCACCTCTTCCAGTGCACTTCTGCAAAACTCCCTCATAAGAATGTAACTTTGAGCTGTTCCAAGACCCAAACTTGCAGTGACACAACAGATGTGCACAGGAGGAATGCAGGCATACAAATACTCAGGTTAGGTCAAGTTAAAGATTTATCATGGTGCTTAGCAAGGCTCTTAATCACACAATATTACTTACTACGCATTCTCACAAACACACTCAATTCCTTTTTATTTATGTACTTATTAAACCAGGTTATCACAGGTAAGTGGTTAGAGGTAGCAATGCACTGATACCATTCAGACATTGAATAATATAAATATCTATTTCACGGACAGAAAAACTCCTAGAAACCAGTTAATTTGTCCAAATGTACACGAGTGTTCAAATTAGAATATAGGATGATTCCAGCTTCATTGTCAGTCACTACTCTTTCACTGGTTTCCCTAAGGTTAGCATTTATGTGCACAGTTCAAAGCACAGTATATGCAAGCAGACATAAAAATACACATGATATAGGTTATTAGTGATTTTAACATCAAAGGCAGATGCCATCTTAGAAGATAAAAGCCTTGATTAAATGGTACATCAAAATGACATAATTAGCAATACCTTATAAATTATTTCATTTAACATGGGTACTACTTGTAGTCAACAAGCACACATAACAATTATGCTGCACCAAAACCACCACTGGAATGTTGCAATTATTTAATGAAGTGAATATATAACTTACATATTGACCCTGTAGAATAAATTTTAAGTAAAAGGAATGTGTATTAATGTCCAAAAATTTAATTTAACAAGGCCATTGGGAATATAGGCTGTGCTAAGTATATCAGAACCTCATCTGAGAAGTAAAAACATAAATAATAAAAAGCCTTACACAATGGTAGCTCATGGGTTCAAAACAGTCAGATAGACAGCACTAACCGTACACTGCAACAAAGCTTTCAGAAACTATTAAACTCTTAGCAAAAAAATGCCTAGGTGATGTCAATTCTTTTTAAAATTTTGGAATTAGTAGCATTCAGATAACAATGACAATATTTCTCAAACTTCTTCCTGCAGTGCAGGGGAGACAAAAAGGACAAAGTAAGCCCATGTACAAGCAACACAAATGCCACCAGCTTACCTCCAGACTGAGCACTGTAAAGGGAAGGATCGACTAGAGGAATATTCTGAGGAGCAGGTTGAATGGTGTTACTTGTCACTCCTGCAAATCAATGCAAAAAAGATGGACTTGGGTTATTTTTACTCATAGGCTTTAAAATAAACAAACAAAATGGAACAGGTACACCTAATGATTTTTAAATTCAGCAGCTGATAGCTTACTAATTCGGAAAATGTGTAACAAATAATTTTAAAGCACTCACTTCATACTATGAAAGTTTTATAAAATTATACAGAAGAATATACAGGCTGTCATCCATTTTATCAGTACAGGATTTCACAGAAATTTAATTTCAAGCATCAAAAAGATAGGAAAACACTACTCCAAGAGACTCCCTAGAGCATTGAGGAAAACCTGCTAAAGAAAAGTGTGAGTTAACTTTGATGTCTGAAACTTAAATTCTACATTTTAATATCAGAGACAATCTCTATTATTATTTTTAAAGCCTCATGCCTGTCATCTAACACTTGCAAACTATCTCCTTCCTAATTACTTCAAAAACAATTGATGAAAATAAAAAAGCTAGCTAGATTTAAAAGAGAAATGGTGATGCTAGAAGAAACAGCACTTCATGCTGTGAAACATTCTTGTATGTGTTCCCATTTTAGACACACTCATTTGCCTAGATCCAAAAGTGTGTTTTTGCAATATGTCCAGTTCATAGCAGACTAACATAAAGTTATTTCTACAACATCTGCTATGTAGGAAGATGGTATAATCACTTTTCTAAATTATCTGTTACTGCATGGAATGATTGATGGGGTTAAAACTACGTAATGCAATGAAATTCATGTATTCCAACAAGGTACATACTCCATAATTTTCAGATATGGTAAAACCAACACACTCTCCCTCCCAGACCCAAAAAAACCCCACCTATCTGAAGGATTGCCCTTTGATAAAACTGAAAAAAGAGCATCCTGAACTCCTCATAGGTTGAAGCATTTTTAAAATGAGAAAGTAAAAGGAGGGATTGTGTGACAAAAACATGTTCGATAATATAAAAAAGTATCTAAACAATAAATGATCATCAGGATTGAAATAAAATTTTTAATCTTATTAATCAACCATTATATTTTATGGTTATTATAAAGAGGTCCCGTGAAGTAAAAAAGTTGTATTCATCAATCCTTTAAGACAATTTTTTTTAATACTGCAACTGGGAAGGAACTTTGGCACATAATAATAAGGATGTAGGAGGCAATATGTTTAGCAGTAGGGATAAAATTCCCATTAATAATATTGTCTGAGGTCAATCACAGTAAAGTACTTGCACAGGAAAAGGAGCACGAACCAAAAAGAAGAAAAGTATGAATCAGGCATTATTGCTGTAGTATTGCTGTAGCAATTTCAACATTATGTTGGATATAGTCCCGCATAAAGAATGACAGCCCATCTGCACAGGGAAAGCCAAATATGAAATGAAATAACACAATTTCACCTATCAAGTGAAAGATACAAACAGCGCTTTATAGTATAGAGGTTGCGATGCAACATCATTTTACTGGTTCTAGAGAAGACAAAAAATTCTGTCTGCAGGGATAGTAATTTTTTTAGTCCATAAATCTCTTCTGGCAAAGTGCTCCAAAGTATGAATTACACATTTTAAAAAACGTTAAAAAGTATTCCCTATGGCATTTTTATAATATTATCTTATGAAGATGCTTTTGCCACACAATACCTGTGTTATTCTACTTTATAGGTAACGAAAAGTGGGCTAGAGTTCATCTTTCAATACAGGTATGGATTTTTTAGGTGTGATTTGGACATACCTGTGTTATGAGGTACTTCAGCTGGAGTGTTGGCTGGTGCATGGGCACCTGGTGGTATATGTATGCCAGTGTAATTACTAGTTGGTGTGTTGTTAGCTTCATATGTAGATGATGATGCTGGTTGAGTTGTTCCACTATGGACAGAAGATGACCCCGCTTCTTCCTTTTCAACATCTGCTAAGATGACACAAAACAGGAATTACTGCAGCTGTTCCGTACAAACACTTGAAAACTCTGGCTTTCTTTAAAACCTCCTTTCAAATTTTTATTAGTAAAAAAATTGCCACCACAGTGTGCCATAAAACATCAACCCAAGCCACCTACAATTGATTTAACAAAATAAAAAAGTAACATACCATACAATAAAGATCTAGAAACTCACATACTTTCAAAGATCTCTTCTGTTCAAATTGAAGGATCATTTCATTACTGGTCTGAATATAAGAAATCTTTCTCATTAGAACAATCCCTTATACATTCATGTACTGCATCCACAGTAGTTAAACAAGATGTACAAACATGCAGCAATCTATATTTTAATATATACATGAATCAGAATATGGAAAACTGTATTTGCCCTACAAACTCTTTGTAAAAAACTAGATAATCCTTTTACCCCATATCAAACCACGGATAAATAGCAAAAAAGAGGAACTTTGGGAAAGTAATACCAAGCAAGAAAACTAAATGCAGCTTAGCTAAGTCATAATTGTATCTAGAACAGTTACAGTACATAATGTTCTACAAAAACAATATATCCCATAGCATGTACAAAGAACATACATATTATTTTTCAATCTCATCATGTTCTTAAGGTTCTGGTCTAGTTTATTCAATGTTGCTTTAAAGGCCAGTGATCAATTTATTATGCTAATGATCCAGTTACTTTAGAATATGGTTGATTTCTGCTCCTTCATTTGAATTCAGTTCAATTTAAAACAGGTAATTTTCTTTTGCTGTGTATGTATTCTCCTGTATCAATAATGTCAGATGGAACAAGTACAGTTTTGGGAATTGCTTATTTAACAGACAGTTCTTGAAAGTGAAAAAAAAATATATAGGAGCACAAAACTCATATAGTGTGTAGAGCTAGAAAAAGATGTTCTTTATGAAATCCATACTGATCTTCAACTACACATTATTATTATTATGTTATTCAAACACTTATACTGCTTAATAATGAAACCACCTACTGTTAAAAATATTACTATTACAAATATAAGAATTTTTTCTCCTGTAAGACCCTCTTCCTCCCAGAAAAAACTTCAGGTGCTACTTTCACTAAACACCTTTTAAGTCACAACACTATTTACTAAAATAAAAGGCTATAAAGCAGAGTAAAATCAACAGTATTGTTGTTAGAACATTTTTACTAGACTTTAATAAATACACTGTAGTTTTATTAAACTGTTTCTGACATAGGCAAACAAACATCTGGCAGATTTCTGGAAGACAAAGGGTATCTTAAGGAGCCAGATTTTTCCTTTCCTATATTTTTTGCTAGTAATTCATACTACAATATTATGTGGTTAATACGCATGGAAATAAAATTAATGCCTGACAACTGTCAAAAAAGAGAAGAAAACTGTTTATTTTTGAGGTTCAAAAGTAAACAATGAATGTCTTTTAAATAATATTGCAATGATAAGAATAAGTTCGAATGCTGTATTTTTCAGTGGTTTTGGTGTTAACTTTAAAAAATGAGTTTCAGAAAAAATAAATTTAACAAAACACAGAGGCTTACTACACGTAAGATGAATGAAATAGTTACGTACAACACTCATCATGCTGTCTGAAGGTAAGGCTGCCCAATATTACTTGTAACACTGCTACCAATTATTTATAGCTTTGTCAAATTGTAGCTATAAAGTTGGCTTCTCCAAGCTGGGCGTCTGCATGAAGCTAGGATTTTGGGAAAGTTGTTATAAAAATTACTAAGCCACTTTTAAGAATGAGGCAGTAAGAGCAAACATGCTTCCACTGTACTCAGTATCTCAACTAGGAAAAATTACCTGTAAATTCATGCCCAGACTTAAACCATTAATGCATTTATTCCTTTATTCTGCCCCCTGTAGCTTCCTGTTGTCCTTATCTGCTTTTCCAGTCCCATTCTGATTTCTCTTTCTGTTGCACTAGGACTTCATATCCCTGCAACTTCTTGCCCCATACTTTTGTTTCTCTTGCAATAATCCCATCTTCTCTCCAAGACATTCTCAGTTTCAGCTTCAAGTTCCTCACTGCATAGTTCAGGGTCTCTTGTCACTCCTGTAACAGTGCTATGCTGTAGGCAGCACTGGCCATGGAAAACATGAACTCAAAAAAGTCTGCCAATGTTAAAAACAACCAAAACAAGTGTTACCAGTGCTGACTATCCTTACAGTGCCTGCAAAAGGTAAATTCAATAAAGGCAATCTACTTTTTAATCAGCTATATATACCAAAAGATTAAGCTCAACTGTTTGATTTGCTCATTATGCAACTGGCCAGTGTTAAACTGTATTAAACATAAAAGTAGTTTTGTTTAAATTAACTCTTCTTAGGTGTTTAAAGTGCCCAGATATCATCAAAGCATTGTAAGTATTCTTCCTGCAAAGCAAATATTTAAAAACTCTTTATCAAAGATTAAAGTATTAGAAACATTTTAAGATACGCACTTGCAGTATTTGTGAATAGTTTTAACAGTAGTGCCAAATAAAAGGATTTCACACTGCTGAAAAAGAACATTTAAGTCAACAAACTGTTTTTAAATTCTGCAGTTAGAACATCCATAACATTACTGAAAAAAAATAATCTTTTCCAGGCAATGGGAATGAACACTAAAAAAAATTAGAGAATTATTTTCTCATAAAGCAGTAGTAACCTAGAACTCAAAGTTCCTTGCAATTTGCTTAAAGATGCTGAAATACTAGGCTGTGAAACAGTGACACAATTGTTTTACATGTCGTTTCAGCTCCAGCTGAGTTTCTTGTCTTGGAACCTCATAAACCTTTGTGCTTGAATCCCAGCATAATGAATCCATAAGCTCTTCATATTTTCTGCAAAACTACAGTATACCCACACCATCTGTTTGCGTTTTTAAAATTATTATTTATTTATGGAACGCAAGACTTTGTGAAATAAGACTGATATCTCTGGCCCCATAACCAACTATCCAAAGACACTTTTGTACAAACAGAGGATTCTCAAGGCTTAATGGGATTTCCTTGTCTAGTGTAAGGAAGCACCAATTATGACTTAACTTCAGTAGCTTAGTGCGCTAAATTTAAGAGTAAAAAAATTTTTATTTTTAAGGAGTCCAGACTTCTCCAATTCTATGGACTCCTATTTTTAATGAATTCAGAGATTTAAAAGGTATCAATTTTAATTTTAAAACGTTTTCTTTTTCTCAATCTGCTACATTGTTTCTCTTTTGCTTGAGATGTTGCTATAAGATTCATAATGTAAGGTTCTATCGGAACACTGATTTTTAAAAAAAATATACACACATCCAATTTTTTTCCACAACATTGAGAAATAAACTCCAAAGTGCATCAACTTTTCATACAATGTTCTTTATACTAGTTGGAACTAATGTTTTCTCAAATTCTGTAATATAAATGTAGATTACATATTACATATTGCAGTGTAAGCAATTACATTTCATTTATTTACTATGGCAATACTATAACCATTTAGAACTTTTAAATATTTCCATTTTTTTTCCATTAGTATAAAATCTTGTTGGATGACCTAGGGCAAATGCTTAGTAACCTTTATATGTACTCTAGGACTTGTATTCCAACTGCATTAATAAATTAAGCATATTATTTTAAGGTTTCCATGGTGGCATCCTGACAAAAGTATCCATGAATCCAACAGCAGAACTGCATAAAGCATGCCTATGTTGCTGTAAAAACATCTCCAAGAGTTACAGTATGGTTTACAAAAATCACAAAAAAATCCCAACACTTTGGAAAAAAATGGTAATTTGTCAAGCTTCAGAGACCTAGCTTCACTCTGTTTAAACAGACTTTTTCCACTTGCTAGGGGAGGAAGAAAATGAGCAAGCAGAAAGGAATGGGGAAGGTCCAGTCGTACATTCAAACAATCCTGCTTTTCTTCTTATGATGCACAAAGCAAGAATTGAAACTCTTTTTTACTGATTCTTCTCATAAAAATTAATTTGCATAAAGTTTTTGTCTTGGTTGTGTAAAACATTAGGGACACCTACACTGTGGAGTTAACTGTCAAAATAAATGTCAGAAAAGGTATTTTTCATTTCATTTCTCAGAAAATAAAAGTGTGAGAAATTATCTTTCTACATGAAATACAATTCAACAACAATATAAAAAGATATTGCCAAATTACAGATCTTGCAGGCTCCCTAACAGTAAGGATGTTAAAATTTTGGCTCACTCAGCATTTGCGTCCATTTTAAGTTGCATGTAGATATAACTTGGTAATGAGAGCAAGAGTCTTCACCAATTCACCTGTACTGCAATGAGTACTAAGGATTTGAGTAAGGCCCTGAATTCTACTTTCACTTCTACAACAGTTTCTTTTGCGGCCTTGAGCAAGTCACTTATCTTTGCATTCCATATTAATAAAATGAAGAGAGAACCTATTTGTTGCTGCTGAGGAATAGCTTCTACACAAGTTGCACACACAGATTTTTAGCAAAAGCTTTGTAATATTTACTTAGAAATTCTATTTTTGCAGTTGTTTACAATTTCTCAATTTGTTTCAGATAATCAGGTGAGCTTTACCACACTATGAGCCAGACCCCTAAAGAGAACTCATTTAAAACTAAAAATATTTAACTGAGCTATTCATTACATTCAATATACCAAAAGACTGTTCTCCCATATGTTCCATTTTTCATTAAATCATCAAACTGGTGTAATTTGACAAAGATGTGATGAGGTTTGCAGTGGGAGTTGCAACTTGCACTTTTAGAGGTGGCTACATAAATTTTATGAATTTATGTATTAATATAGGTGATTGATATATTTATACTTGTGCGTGCATATGTACATAGTCTCATATACTAGGTCAGAAGAAAACTTCAAATGTTTAATGTTCTTAGTTTTTTCATTAGGTATGTGAAGAATGATACATAGAGGTTATTGTCGTTGTGCAGAATTAGTCTATTTTAATCTGCATAGTGAAAATATCCATTCCAAAGACATCCTATTTCGTAAGAGATTAACCTCTAAAATTCATATTCAATCTGTGTTGACTGAGGAGAAAAACAAAGAGACCTCTTATTAATAAAACTGATCACTATCAAACGCAATTGGTTAAATGCAAAAAGAACTAAACATCCACAAAGCATTAAGCATAGAAAAACTGCAATCAAAGGAAAAGTAAACGGTGAAAATATTTTCAAAGTTAGTTTAATAAATTACATACAATTTCTATTTTTATATATTTTAGAAATGAATAATTTTTGCATATCTTTTGCTTTTATCAATAACTGAAAAACATGATCACTTTACACACATAATAGTAATACTTTTTTCTGGCTTAGCAGTTTAACCAAAAAAGTTTTGCACATGATTTCATCTGACTTCACAAAAACATGCACACATCTGTGAAGTTTGCAGATCTCTACTTTAGAAGTAGGGTAACATCTATAAAGATTAGAAATAAAAATATGGCAACTCTGATTTGATTGTTTAGTTACTCTTAGTAAATATACACATAATAAAAAAAGAGAACAGAGCTGTCTTTCTCAGAAGAGATTAGGATGTGTAAGAGAGAGTCTGCTTAGTATGTGTTCTGTTACTTTATAGAGAGGCTAGTTCATGTCTGCTCAAAGTGGTGTATCTGTCTTTAAAAAGCTCTAAATGAGAAAGTTTTGAATGTCCCTAATATTTCATACTGAAGAGCCAGGTCTTTTAAATCAGCAGCAATTTAGACGGGTCTGAGTGTATTAAATAGAAGACAGTAAAAGTTGTAACTTAGGAGGTTTAAAACAGCCTGTTGTAATAAACATTCATTTTGGTTAAGTGGATGTGCTGGGAAATCCCCACTTTACCTAACAGTTACAGAGGATTCAAGGAATTCTGTACAGGAAGCTCAGGTAGCCAGAGGACCACAGGGAAAAACTGAAGACATGAGGAAAAGGTGGATGAGTGAGAAAGAGGCAGGAAATCCAACTGAAAAACATCAGACCTGTTTTGAAACCCACAATACTGTACAGGGAGAAAGGGGTTGTCACACAACCAGGTGTTTGCTTTGAAGCTGAATTCACCTATGATCAGTTCATTTTCAAATCCTATGTAACTTCTGAAAGAGGATAAACTGGCAAAGGGATCATAACTTTACAGAACAGATTTAAAAGAAGGAGCGTGAGTATTAATAAAGAAATACAAAGTTCTGGCCCAAAGCTGACAATGCCTTCTTAGAAAGTAGCTGTATTCAAAATAATAATCTCTACTACAAAGAAAAAAAATATTTTATTAAATAAGTCAATCAAACAGTAAAGTCCAATAAAATTAACAGTAGGAGAAGCGGAAAAGAAAAAGCAGAAGGTGGCCCACTGTGAATGGAACATTAAATGGGGAAGCTTTGCTTCCTGTGGGGTGCTCCCTGAAGAACTGTGCATACCATCCATTTCGGTCTTGGCACAGCCCTCTGCTCTTTTGAAAATAAAAGAAAAACATACCGAAACTCTCTCCTTCCATTCCAATGGGGCCAGGCTGAGGAGTCTCTCCATTCTTTAAGCAGTTATGAATGTATGCTGCCTTCCACCTGGCGTACTTCCTGTGCTGTGCGTTCTGGGGAAGGGAAAAGGCCAGACATTTTACCCACTCACTTCTGTGAATTTATGCATTCAAAACAGAAATATAAACATGTTTTCCACCTTGAGAGAAGATAAGAAAACTAGACTGCTTTCTCTTCTGTCATTTGACACCCCTTTAAAGAGAAACAACATGTGTGAAATTAACAGGTGTATTAAAAAAAAAATAAGATAACAGCTCTAACAGGATCTCAGCATGAAAGGAAAATGTGGAGATCTTCGATTAATGCAGCATGTCAGGAAAAGGAAATAAATTATACCAAGACCATCTATTCATACCAGTATGAAATGCAGAGCACTGTGTAGGAAGTACCGACGTGACATGATGATGAAAGTTTCCTATCTCCGTAAACTTAAAATGACTATTCACTTTAGATTTAAATACCTGAAACTTAAAATGCGACTGATGCTGATCAGTAATATAAAATCTTTTCTAATTACATTATTTTAAAATTAAAAAAATTATTTAAAAGCATGAATACAGAAAGGTTGATGTAGATGCAGATTAATGTGATTTGTCTGGGATATTCTAGGACATATAATATTTTGATTTAATATCTTCACAACATAGCTAAAATTCAGATGACAGACCTTTTTTGCAAATTTAAACAAACTGCTAATGACAACCTTAATAGTACAGTTAATAGAAAAAATAACGTGTCTTTAAAAATAATTATTATATTGACAGTCAATATATTTTTTTGCCAACTCTCCTTTTCTGAAATGGTGTCAGTATGAAGCAATAGCAGTGAGAAGCAAAGTGGCTGCCTGCCCTTCTGATTCCATTTCCATGGTAACAGTTTGAAATTGAAAAAAATCAACATGATTTTTCATTATTTTCAGTTTCTGGGAAAGAGAAATTGAGGAAAAGCATTTCACCTGGGTTTTCATAAATTCTTCTTTTCAGAAAATATGAGTGATTGAAATAAATGCCAGAATCTTAACAATTTTAAGATTTTCCATTTCATTTTTTAAAATACACTTTACTGTTCCCGGGTACAACCTTCAACATGTCAAAACATGAACTGAAGATTAGCCACTTTGTATTTCCTGGGACTGTTTCAACAGCTTCAACAGTTTATTTAATCCAGGAATTCTCAATTGTTGCAATAAATCTTAAACTGATTATGTAAATTAACTACTCTGTCATAACTTATATGAGAAATAACCAGTTCTGACAGTTTTGAGGTAATATATATCAAGGAGCAAGGCTGAATATAAACAGAGATGAGAAATTTAGAAGGATGAGTGGAATAAATTGGCCAAATCAACAATGCAGATTGTGATAGCATGCTTCACATCAACATCACCACCTGCAAGGTACTGGTGAACTCAAATTTCCACACCAACAATCACAGGTAAAGTGGTTTGAAAACTGAGGTAGATTGATGTCTCTTTAGAAGTCCTGACTGAAATTAAATCCAAAGTTTTTGAGAATTAATAAACTGACATTCAATACTGTACTTCACAAAGCCTATTGCACTGTCATCTAGAACAGGGTAGAGAGACACAATACAAAAGGTATCTCCAGCGAGCTCCCTTGCTCATATTTAATACATTGTATCCACCAGGACCCTTATGAAGCCCAAGAGAAAGATACAGTCTTCATTTCTGCAAGTAAGATTTTCTTCAGAAAAAAAGCCTATCCTTAAGACAGGTTTATTAAAACACATTCACTATACCTCAGAAGCAAAAAGTGCAATTGGAAAATCTGACTTTCTGCTAAATACTTTCTTTTAACAATCATTTCTGGTCAGTCAGTGTCACAGATTAAATTCCTTTATTATTAACAAACACACTAGGAGCCACAAAATGCAGAAATACTCATACAGAGTATAGTACTTTTAGAAAATATTATTATCCAATATTTAACAGTCTGTACATCTCCCCTCTGCTCCAATACAGCAATTATTTATTGATAAAATGTGAAGATGCTGTTGTATCAGGTGTCCACGCCCAAGTGCTGGCAACATGGGATGGCAGCAGTGGTGTCTGTGAGGAGAAGCCAGGGCTGCCCCACGTTGGATATAACTAGCTCCAGCAGACCCATTGTGGGACACAGCTAACACCTTCAGCCAGGCTGGTGGTGCCCCAAGGAGTGCATATTTAAGAATGGGCCAAGCACCCCCCACGCCCAAAATGCTGGATGGAGGAAGGAGAAGGGAACAAAGTGTCATGTCTGTCATGCATCCCAACTGCAAAGGTTATCATTCCAGAACTGAGAAGCAAAATTCTGTTGTGTTCAGTTTGTTTGTAATATGCACTGCTGTCCCTTTTTGGAAGACTACCCTACTGAATGAATGTTACTACTAAGGTTAATGAAAAGAACACTACTACCATATAGCTTCCTACTGAGCTGATGAAAGCCGTGTCTTGTAAAACATATCTTCCAGAAAATCCTTTTGCCTACTTCTAATATTGAGATATAGAACATTCACTCTTAATTTTTGACACAATCCATTCATACTACCCAATAATCAACAACTGCCACTTAAAAAAATACATATTAAGTACAGTACCCATTTTCTGATTCTAGGTGTCAAATATCTGCTTTCTATGCCTTCTGTTGTTGATTTAAAAGCCTTTTAGTAGTTGATAATACATATATATGAAGGCAATTACATGTTGAAAAAACAGATGATCTGAATATAGGTGTCATACTATATAACCAGGTGTCAGGTTGAGCTTACTTCCGGCTAACAAAAGCTTCTGCAAAAGTCTAAGATGGTCAGATCATATTTGTCCCATCATTCCTTCATGTGAAACTGGATGAGGACACTGCTGAAATGTTATGATGCTATACAGAAGTTTCTTGTATTTCTGGTACACTCTCTTTTATTGTCTTCACTGATTAAATAAAATGAGAGAATTCTGCTTCTTTCCAATTTCAAAGCATATCTGTCCTTTCAGCATCAGCAACAAAAACCCCTGACACAGGGGGTAAACATACCACTACTAGCACTCCACATCAACATTAATAAAAATTTCTTCCATCTACAAAGCAGGATTGCTTCAGGACCTCTGAGGAGTCACCAAATCAGTGCACTGACCTGTGCACTGGATTCCTACAGCCAAAGATGATTGTATTTTCAATCCAACTCAATATGCATTCACTCTCTGGCTCTAGAAAATGTTATTTGATACGGTAAAGGATGTCAGGGTGCAGAGCAGCCAGTTTTAAGAGAACATATGAAAGAGCAAACTTACTTGTGCCTCTTGATAAATGAAAATTTTAGATTGGTATAGTCTCAGGGAACGGATGATGCAGAATCTTAAAAGAACTCTTGGCCAAGCATTTCTCTTGAGTAAGACTTATCTTTAATATTTACACTTACATCCCATAGTATACAAGAAGTGCACCACTATTAAGACCATTTTTTTACCCTCTTTCCAATATTTGCAAATGAAAGTAGCCACAACATCTGCATTTTAAACTGAGCAAGTACAACTTGCACATTAGGCACACTTATGAGATTGGGGATTTACATACAGGATGTTGAGTCTGTGAATTCCAAACTGGGCATGGAAAAAAGCAAAGGCGGAAAAAGCCATGAACCTTTCATCATTTTTCCCTATAAGCATTCCCACTTGTTCAATGTAATGCTATGTGTCCCACAGTAATAATCAAATTTTGAATTTCTAACTGATACTTCCCATAAAGCATCCTCCAACAGGTAACAGTTGTCTAGTATTTCACATATGATTTATTTGAAATACTTAGTACAATTCTTTTTGACTTACTAACAAGCATAAGACTATACAATCAGAACATATGTTCTTTGAAATTCATATTCACACATTATAAAGGCAACATCTGTGCTAGCAAAAGCAATCACATAATACAGTCGTATGCCTAACACTTACCTCTTCAGAGAGCTCCCCAAATACTGTTAGAACATCTATCAGGAGACTTGCAGTATAAAAGGATTTTATCATGTTTCTGTAAAAGAGAAAATATTTTGCTAACTTGGTAATGTCAGTCTTCAGAATCATACTATTACAAGTTGTCATTTTTAGATCATACTGGCTTATTTCAAGTCAAATATCACTATTTTTTTTCTTTTAATCTGATGTTACAGAACCTGCTTCACAACATTTAAATCTAGCAATATATTGATTAGTATCCTGACTACAGTGAAGAAAATGTTCAGTATGTTTTAAAACTGCTCATGTGTTCTGTACTTAGATTCTAGTTTGGAATGTTCCATGTAGGACATAGGAAATCCTATATTAGTTTCAAAAAATACATCAACATGCCATAGTAATTGCTGTAAACCAAACCACATAATGGATCATCACAACTATTTTACTATCCATCAGTAGAAACTATAACGTGTTTGATGTAAATAAAGTGCAGTATTAGCCTGTGGTTTTAGAAGCCTTGCCAGCAGGTTAACAACCTCTTAAGGAACATAAGGAGGAGGATACCAGATAATGTGTGAAGTTACGAGAGGTACAAGTAGCAACAAATCAAGTTTTCTAAAAGAGAAAAGAATGTATTAAAACCCAATTCTTGTTTCCATTCAAATTAAAGGGAGTTTGGATATTCACATTCCCTGGCCAGTAGCTTAATTCAGATAAGAAAACCAAAGATTTTCACCTACTTATGAAATTGTCCAGCTCTGTCTTCATTGTCTGCGTATAAAAACATTTTCAAAGCATAATTCTCCACATGAGCAGAACCAACAATTTCCTGAGTAATTGCTTCATTATCACCAAATTGCTTTTTCATCTGAAAAGTGTTGGAAAAATACATCAATTACTTTATTAGACCCTAGCAATTCTGCAAACACAAAATTAACCAGCTGACTTAAACAAGGACAATACAATTGAAAAAGAAATAACATACACTTTGTTTTACAAATTTCCAGCTTCTAACATAACAAAATGCTAAAAGCGGTGTGTGAAAGAGAAGGCACATTCTTTTGGAGAGAGAAACATTACGAAAAAGTAGCTCTGAATCTTCAATCACAAAATATTTATAAAAACCACAGAAAATCTCTGTAAAAGTTAAAAATAAACACAACTACAGTATTGTGAAGGAATAGCTACAGATGTTTTTCCCTTTAGTATCCAAAAGACCAGGCACTCCGAAGTCTGTGACAGGATTCAACACAGTTCAATCAGTAAAGTAATCCATCCTTTATAAAGGTGCTGTAGATCAGAGTGATCATGTATAAAAAAAGCTCTTATAAAGCTTATTTAACTTACAAGCTCTTATAAAGCTTATTTAACTGCAGTTTATTATATCTTTCAAAGTGTGTGAACCCCACCTTGACTGGTCTAGTGACCTCTGGATTTACTGGAATTTTCAGTGTAAGCAGTGTATTTCAATTCAAAGATGTTAGAGTACAAGAATCTTCAGGTTTCCTAATAAAAATCAGTAAAGCAAACAATCCTCTAACAGTTACAACAGGTGGATTTACAGCTTCTGAATAGGCTTACTGTTTGCACATGAGGAAATCTCAGGTTATCCTTAGAGAACAAAAACAGGAACACTGCATGATACTAACCTGCAGCCTTTATTTTGCCAAAAGATTTAAAAACAATCTCTGAATGGTAGTTATTTTTCATTGTGCGTGTGAAGAAAATGTAATCATGCAGGCTGCATTTCCATATTTTTTAGACTGCTGCCAACTTTTTAGAATGTTGCCAGAAGAGTTACTTGATTTCAATAGTGAAGTATAAGCTTTCCAAATAGAATTTTAAATTTAAAGACTTTCGTCAACAAGTACTCTAAGTGGTTTTTAAAAAGTATTTGTTCTACAAAGTGTAATTTTCTTGTGAGAATATCATAATTTGTAAATTGAAAGATATGTAACTGAGATGAAACACAGAAGCTGACTCAGGAGAAAAGTTGGTTGCATACACATATATTTCCCCAGTCTGTCTATATACCTCACACTGTCTATACCTCTGTCTATACCTCTGTCTATATACCTCACACTCAGAAAATAACTATACTTGAATAACTATACTTGATCTGACATTCAATGGAGACTATTTTAAACATACAAGTGACACTGTTACGTACACTTCTAAAAATATTAAAGTTAAGTTATTTACTTTTGAAATTACCCATCACACAGTCTGTTATTCAATAAAGAAGTACTGGTGTTATAAATGTTGATTCGAAATTTGAACCTAAAAACCAAGCCACTTCAGTTTAACTTTACAAAAAAAAAAAAACCTGAAACATTTAAATGAAACAGTCATGTACTGGGAAAGCAAAACAATGCAATTTTATGTAAAAATATTTCTGAGGGAAACATGCATTTTGGATACAAAATAGCTGTGTTTAATTCACATTTTTGGAATATTATGACGTTTCTTGCAAAGGACAGATCTGGTAATTTCCAGCTATATCTATGTGGTTTTATTCTTTGGTATTGTAAAGATCAGGACTGTTTGCAAGCTTCTGTCTTAACCTCTAAAACACCCAACTGCAGCGCCAGTGAAAGCACAGACCTGCGGCACTTCTCTGTGCCCCCTGGTGGTTAAGGGCAGACTGAAAATGGCTGCTGTTACATTACTGCAGAGGTCCAACTTTTCCATAAACCCAAGCTTTCCAGCCCACAAAACTGCTGTACTAGATTTGCTTAGAGGTGCTCTCTCCATCCTCCCAGCACTTAGATACGTGGAAGAACCTTCAATGCCTGTGCATCAGTTGTCTCACAGACAATCTTACCAGCAACTTAAAGATGAAAGCATGGACATTTGCTGCTCTTCTAGTCTTTCCACCTTTGAAACAGAAGGGGTAACTGAATGCTGCAGACAGATTAACTGCTTCAGTACCACATGGGATCCAACAAATTTCAACAATCCTTAGGAAATGAGGAGCAAACTCTTCTGGAGTTTTAATCTCACCTCTCCTGCCACCTCTCTCCCTTTCTGAACATGAAACCAGACTCATTGAAGGTGTCAAAATCTGATGAAATAACACACTAAGAAGTCGCTGTACGCTGAATTTTCCATTACTAAAGATCAGTGATAAAAAATAGCAAGAAGCACAAGGTGTGAGAAAAACCCCCAAATAGTTCATGTTTCCTTTTCTTCCTGAAGAATCTTAGAATCAAAAAATGGTTTGAGTTGGAAAGGACTTAAAGGATCATCTAGTTCCAGCCGTCCCTGCCATGGATAGGGATGCCATTCACTAAACGAGATTGCTCAGGCAGGACCCATCCAACCTGGCCTTGAATACTTTCACAAATGAGGCACCTTTCACAGCTGAAGGCTGTTGTAGTAGTTTTGCACAAACTCTTCAGGCGCTGCTGTGGCTAGATTTCGGACAGAATTACTAATAGTAAACATACAAAGAACTGCTGCTTCATTTTTCAACATTATTTTCTGCTTCCAAATGAGCACTTAAACCTTAAAACCCACACACTTCTTCCTTTGAGAATATTGAAAACTACAAGGTATGAACATAAACAGCTCCTAGAACTTAAACTGACCATTTGTACAATAACTTTACCTTTTTTAAATCTGTTCTATTTAAGGCTTTTTAATAGGATCAGATCCATTCAAAGAGCATGGCAAGGCCATCTCTGACACAGATTAGACTGCGCTTACAAAAATTCATAGTATGAAAT
The DNA here is from genome assembly GCF_001604755.1 of Lepidothrix coronata. Lineage (NCBI taxonomy): Eukaryota > Metazoa > Chordata > Aves > Passeriformes > Pipridae > Lepidothrix > Lepidothrix coronata. Next base: position 1,737,938 of record NW_016690303.1, on the reverse strand, counting down.
CTCCAATCTCTAACAGAGGATACGATCAGAAGTATCTTTATCTTTTACAGTTTAAAAAACTCCCTGGGTACAAGGTTTTAGGTCAAAACTTTCAAAAGCATCCAAGGACTAGGCTAGTGAGTCCTACAGCAGTGAAAATAATGCTCACACACTTCAAGGAATCAAAGGCAAATACATTAAAAAGGTCGTCTAGAACACCTGTATTTATTTCATAATGAATTATGATTTGTCATGAGAATGTTTGAATAAAGTATTGTAATTCATGTTGTCTACACAAAACCTAATGGCAAAATTTCAGTTATGTTTGTGCATGCATACATACACACATACAGCTTTACCTCTTCCTTTACCTTTTCAAATCCTTCTGCCAATTTATTACATACAACTTAAATTCATACAATGTGCCTGCATACAGAACAGTTGCATCAATAACCGATGTTGGAGATCTTATTTGCAGAAGCTTAAATAAAAATTAAAGTAATATCATGAATCATTTTAAAGGAGAGTGATAAATTCTACTTACAGCTTCCAACTGATCCATAAGCTTGGATAAAAATTTACGGCATTCTGGGGTTTTACTATCAATCTTCATCCCTGTTTGCATTGCATACAAACGGCCTTGAAATGATACAAAACACAAAAACAACAAAAGTGATTATCTAAGGCAAAACCCATTAGCAAACAAAGCAATGCCTCCCACACATCTGAAAGAGAAACTCATGGTTTAACAGTGTAATGACATCAGTACTAGTGAGCAATGACAGTGAAATCCAGATATGCATGGTCTTGCAGAGATACTAGGAGATATTTTTGTGAGACTTATGCTTTATTTTCCCCAATGACTACTCCCACCGATTTCAAATTGATGTTTGTATCACTATTATGCAATATTAAGTGATTTTGTAAATTATCACTACCCTCGCTTGCAATGCTCTCAAATAGGAACTTCAAGTTGATTTGAGAGTGTGTGTATGTATCTCAAAAATGGAACTTCATGTAGTAGGAACCAGTTAGCTTTAAAACATCACTTTGTTAAACAGAATTAAGCATCTATTATCTCCATGTACATAGCATCAAAAAACTCAAGACAAAAACCTGATCTTTAAAGCAGACAAGACAGGCTTTATTAAACTTTATCTGTAAGTAGATTTGTCAGTTTTTAATATGATCTTGAAAATGAACGATGATGAACACCTGATCAAAAATTATCTTTTTACTACCAAAATCTGTGAATTTTAGATTTGCACATGGCAGAACTTTATAGGTTTCATGAAACTGTGGGCAAACCCAAACAACTGTTATTTAATAGGATTAACATGCACAGAGAAGGGAAAATGGACAGAAACATTCAGTAACCAAATGCAGAACATCTTCCACAAAAAAGGCATTCCACTAACTCTCACTCTTGACCTCTAAGGCACTCCTACAGGACACTTTCTATGCTATGTAGACTTCATCAAGTGACAATACTAAGCTAATGACTGATAGGTACTCTTAAGCCCACCTTATTTATCTTCAAGATGCTGATGTTAATATTAAACATTACTAAACCAGCACACATAAAGTTGAAATTAGATTTCAAACAAATTCAAACACAGAAAGAGACAGAGATTGTATCTAAGGCACTGAAATAAATAAAGTCTACCATCAATTAAAATATCATCATCATATGACAAGGAATTAATACTCAGTCTTCAATTAAATTGATTTTTAAGTAAATCCTTGACTGTAAGTTCCCCTGAACACATTTAATGGTATAATTTAATAATATAAAACTTAAGAATTAATATAAGGGTTGCTAAACCTATAAGCCATCGAGATCAGTAGTTTCTTTTTGATGGATGGAAGTTTCAGATGTTTTCAGAAGCAAATAAATTGAGACCAATATGCATTAGGGTGACAAATTCAGAATACCCTTGGTCATTACTGGATATAGATTTATCTTACTTACTGAAGTATGCATCTTCGGATCTCTTCCATAACTCATTTACATAAAAAGAACTCTGATCCCATATAAATGGATCTTGCAAACGTCTTTAGTCTTGAGGATGTTTAATAATTAAAAGATGTCCTAATTTTTAACTGTTACTCTTGTGTTACACATATGTGGCTTTTTTCACACTCTTTGCAAATACTTCCACTTAAATAGTGAAAGCAAGGTAATTTTTTTCCTCACTAATACCCTAAGGGGGGGGGTGAACTTGCCACTGGCTACCGCATGAGAGGAGCCCCGAAGAAAAGATACAAGGACTCCCTGAAACAACATCTCAGCCTTGGCCATATT